>NC_085137.1:417999579-418299579 GCF_035046485.1 Aedes albopictus
ATTGAAAGGTTCAATACTAATTACACTCATTCGTCAAAAAGTAGAATTGTATAAATCCCAAATACTCTTCGAAAGATATCTCAGTAACCAAATGCCCAATCACAGACACTGTGACTCCTAAAAAGACATAGAGGTAGGCTAGGGTCTCCACTAGTTAGCCTAGTGGTTAAGGCTATGGATCGCCAATCCGGAGATGGCGGGTTCCCGCTCCAGTCCGGAATTTTTTTTTTCGACTCCCTGGGCATAGTGTATCATTGTACTTATCGCACAATTTTACAAATTCATGCAATGGCAGGCAAAGAAAGCCCTTCAATTAATAACTGTGGAAGTGCATAAAGAACACTAAGTTGAAGTGAGGCAGGCCTAGTTCCAGTGGGAACGTTGAGTCACAAAGAAGAAGAAGAAGGTAGGCTGTATGACAATTTGGGCATGGTGGTTATATTAAGTATTTTGGACATTCTCCTCCAAAAGTCAGTGAATTCCATACCAATTGACTTAATTTGCCTTGAGTGCTGGTCACATACAATATCTCTGACAAAAAAAAAGATGCAAGAATCTCTATAGAATATTTATGACATAAAATTATTGGAAGAATTCCTAAAATAATAAGCATGAGTTTGAGAAATATACTGTAGAGAAATTCTCTGAATTTTGCTGTGAGAAATTTTCGAATGAGACTCTTCTAGAAAGAAGACCTCAAAAGAAAACCTGAACTAAATACTAAAAAAAAAAATCCAAGAGAAATTGCTGGAGAAATGGCTGGACAACCCAGGGAAACCTACTCCTCGCAGTTAGATGAACCATTCAAGAAACCATGTTGAAACTTTTCAAGTATTTCTTGCTGGATTCCCTTTATTATGTTCTTAAGCAGTTTGAAACTCTTACATTATTTCTTACAGGAATTCTCCAATGGCCATCCATTCTTTTGGTCATTTTCTTTTTATTTGTTTTTGGCTATTTTGTTTTCAAGAATTTACCCAGCAATTCCTCTGGCAATCTCTTTGAGAGCATCTCCGGTATAGCCTTAAGTAATTAGTTCGGTAATGCTTTTGGGAATTTCTTCAAAAATTTCTCATGAAATGTCTTCGACAATTCCATTGGAATTCCCTCAAAAATATTTTCGGGAAAGTTTTCTGTAAAACTTTCTTTGCTGAAGGAATTTAGAAAAATCTTTTATTAGTTCCTTCTGCAATTGTTGAAAATTCTTTAGACAATTTCTTCGTGAATTCTTCAGTAATGCTTTAAGAAATTTCTGCGGTAGTGTCCTTGGCAATTCTTTTGATTTTTTCTTCTTCGAAACTCCGATGCTTTATATTACGAATTCCGTTGAAAAATTGGAGGGCAATTATTTAAAAATTTCTTTGGAATCCCTTCAAAAACAGTTTTGGGAATTATTTTGAGAAAATATTCAAAGCAGTTCAGTTATTCTTTTGGAAATTCCTCGAGTCATTCTTTTGGAAATACTTTACAGAACTATTTCAGCATATTCTTTGAGAGGTCATACAAAACATTCTTTGTGATCTCATGGAAATTTCAATTTAAATGTCTACGAAATTTCCATTGGAATAATTTTTGGCAATTTCTTTAAACATTGTTTTGGCAATCCCAATAAGTGTTCCTTCGGCAGGAAAGATCTCAGACGTTTTTTTTTTATTTTTGTAACTGTTAGTACAAGTATCTCTTTGGAAATTCATTCGCCAATTTAATTTTCAGATTTTTTCGGATTGTCTTTTCGAAAACGCAATTTTTTGAGAATGCCTGATTAATTTCCTTTGGAAATTTCTTCGGCAATTTCAATAGGGAATTTCTGAATTACTAAAGGAATTGTCGGAGAAATTTCCAAAGGGATGGCTGCAGGAAGGAATCCCTTACATATGAGCCTGTGAAATTTCCAAAAAGATGGCGGAAAGAGGTTCTTGTGAAGTTGTCGTATAACCTGTTAATGTAATTTTCGATAAAAATTCGGTAGGAGATTATTGTTCTCTTAAAAAATGATGAATTTCTTTTATCTTGGCTTCGGCTTTTCTTTGGCTATTTTCTTCGAAATTGCATTACTTTGTGAAATATTTCAGAAATTGCTTTGAAAATTCCTTAAGCAATTCCAATTCGAAGTTTCTGATTTTTTTCAAATTCCTTTACAGAAAGAAATGACCAAAAGTATTCCCAAAAAAATCCGAAACAATTGCAGAAGCAATTCTCAACCAAATTACCTATATAATTTCTAGAAATATGTTTTATTGAAACTTTCGAATAAAATTACCGTAAGATTTTATGAAGAAATTGTCGAAGGACCTACATTTACTTTATCAGGATTATTGAAGTAATTTACAAACAAGTTCTTGAAAAACTATTCTGAAAAGTTGGTGAAGGAATCCCTAAATGAATCATCGAAGTAGTTTTCGAAGGAATGAAAAATGGAAGGAATCATTGCAAAACAAGCTCCCAAAGAAATCTCCACAAACAATAACTATTACCGAAACAATTTTAAGAGATTGGCGATGTAATTTTCATGGAAATTCTCAAAACAATGTCTAAACAGATTCTAATTAAACTACCGAAAAAGTTCCCTTTCCCATGCCGAAGGAGTTTTGGAATAATTTGAAATAATAACCAAAGAAATTCCCAAGGATTTTTTTTTTTTTTACTTATTCGTTTATTTGGAAGGCTCGGGCGCCACATGGGCATAACTGAGCCGAAATCTTTTGTTTTTACAATGATTTTACATTTTACAATTTATTACTGCCTTAAAACTATGTTAGTTTGGGAAGCCGAAGTACTCGCGGCTGTTTCGAGGTTAAGGATTGAGGAAAAAAAATTGGAAGGACGGATTTATGGGTTTAAAACTAAATTATTTGCTAACTTATACTAAAACTTTGATGGGACAAATTGTCCATATCTGTAACGGAACCAAAAAGAAAGGACTTTATCGGTAAAAAACGACAAGAAGAGGACAAACGGAAGGGGGGTGACGACAGACAGGGGCGAACAACAAAACCAAAAGGTGGACAACGAAAACAAGGAACGTACTACATCAAACTCTGACATCAACACGTTTCAAAAACTGGTAAATCAGGTTCTTGTATTCCAAATCAAGTCCTGCCAACACTTCTCTAACGGGTTTCTGTTGTTTTCCTCGGACTGCCCCCCAAGGAAATTGGCGAAGGTTTTTTCTGAAAAACTCCTGTAGGAATTGACGAACAAATTATGAATGAGTTACTGGAGAACTCCGCAAAGGAAATGCAAAGGATGCTAGCTGCAAGTTCGCTAGCATCGTATATATGATTTCTTTGAATCGTGGAAATCGTCGCTTCACATCATATATAAATCTGCTAAATCGAACTTGCTACCTAAAGGTATGATGAAAATCGGTGAAATCGTATACAACTATAACAATGTTGTATATTGATCGTTTGCGTCACACTTGCGTCGTATACGAAGTGAATGAAATCGTAGAAATCGTATATTCATTTATACAGTCGCATAGGATTGTTCCTGCACTTTTAATAGTTGAATCTTAATCTCGGAAATCGTAAATGGTTTTGTTTACATATTTGTATGATGGAGAAAGAGAAAAAAATAGTATTCATCACAAATTTGTGTTTTTGTTGTTGTTGACACATTCCAAGCATGGTAGTAGTCCCAAATATATAGGTTTTCATACTAGCAGATGACTTACAATAAGTGATGTATAGATTCAAACAACGATGTGAATTCCGGGCCTCTTGCACGGCACCACTTTTGGTGTCACTCAATGCACAACAACAACGCTCTCATCACAAATCTCGCACCGTATCATGCTAGTTTTTATTCGTTTCATGCCATTCACTTTGAACTCTGTATTTTCAACTTGGCAATATAGCCAATAGAGATAACGCGATTGAGAACTATCAAAGAACCTAAGTTTGATTCCCACTGAACACCATTTGGTTTTTTTTTATTTGAAAATCTTGAGTCGTATATTGGTACTTGTGGTAGTTTAGCAGATCGCTGAGTAGGCGGTGTGTTAAGAAACATCATTAGTAATAGAACTGTCAGGAGAGAAACACCACATTGGCGACGAGAAACAAGAACTCTGCGTGAAAAATCGTAGCTGACTGAAATCTGACCCGGAATATGAACTAGCGTGGTAAAATGGTAAATATATACTGCCTGATCCCGGCGGATAGTATCTGACCGGGTCAGACAAAAGAGGGAAATGATGCCTCACCGGCGGATGAAAATCTGACCGGTGCAGGCGAAAAGGAAAAGCTCACCTCAAAGGGGAGCTGCCGTAGCGACAGATACGGTCTGTCGGGTCCGGCGAAAGAATGCTTACCTAAGAGGGAAGCAACCGTAGCGGCAGTTTCGAACTGTCGGGTCCGGTAGTTGTAAAAAGTTCGCCTCATGAAGGGAACTTGCCTTAGCGGTGGATACGATCCACCGGGTCAGGCTGTCCGAAGTTAAAAGTTCACCTCACGAAGGGAACTTGCCTTAGCGGTGGATGCGATCCACCGGGTCAGGCTGTCAGAAAAGAGACGGGTCAGACAAAAGAGGAATAAGATGCTCCACCGACGGATAAAAATCTGGCCGGTGCTAGTAAAAAGGAAAAGCTCGCCTCAAAAGGTGGCTGCCGTAGCGACAGATACGATCTGTCGGATCCGGCGGAAGTTGTTAAAGAGATGCTCGCCTTTCGAAGGGAGCGAAAGATTGCTTACCTGAGAAGGAAGCAACCGAAGCGACAGTTTCGAATTGTCGGGTCCGGTGGTTGAAAAAAAGCTCACCTCTCGAAGGGAGCTGCTGAAGCGACGGATTCGATTCGTTGGGTCCAGCGACAGACTGCCGTAGAAGCCGAAATGGATGGAACAGTAGCAGTCAATGCGGAACCCGATTGAACTAACACTTAGGAGAAATCCGATCGAGAGAATCTGTAACCACGGCGCCAACTGCAGGCGCCGACGATGAGTGTGGTGTTAACGGACTCGGGTGGTGTTAATTTCGTGGCTTCTACCAAACGGGGTCGACGAGTTGGCTACGTCCTCCGGTAGTGGTAGAGGCGGTAGTAGAAGCAGTAAAGTAACGACGGTAATGATAAAAACAACAGCAAATGTAAAAAGCGCAGCGGCAAAACCAAGCGTGGCGAACGGTCATCCAGTTTGCGACCTTATTTCAAGTTCAAATGGAAGTATGTACCATGTACCCAAATGCTGGTAGCATCACCATGAAAGATCCATTCATCTTGTCCCTTTCTACCATATAACACCAAACGCTTCTTGATGAAACGCCACGTCCTAGTTCCCTCAGAGGATGAAAAGAAATTCCTTACCAAGGCGTTCTACAGTGTTTTCGACGACGCGCGCTCGGAACGGTTGGAAGGGCTCAGCAAGAGCTAGCTAATAGTGCATGAATATTTGCTGTGGAAGTCAGAGACATTACAACGCCGTCGAATCGCTAGCAAATGCGATCTGTTGAGTCCGTCAGAAAATGAGATAAGAAGCTCGTCTGAGAAGGGAGCTGCTGCATTTCTTCCTCGGTGTTTAACATGCAACCACTTCTAGAGAATATAAGTCGCAAAACAAACATCTTTCGTTGAAGAAAAGGAGATGTGGTAGTTTAGCAGATCGCTGAGTAGGCGGTGTGTTAAGAAACATCATTAGTAATAGAACTGTCAGGAGAGAAACACCACAGTACTCTTAATCGTAATAAGATCATTCATAATCGTATATTTAGACGGATAAAATCGGTGAAATCGTAGAATTTTTTCGAGAAATCGTAAATTATGTTGGATGGAATCGCAGTAATCGTATATATGTTTCGATATGGCCTCCACTTTAGTATGTATATGCCTGTTTCGTGAATTGAATACGATTTCTTTGGTGCTATATACACTCCCGTTCAAAAGTTTGGGGTCACCCCCTCAAAAACATGTCATTTTTTTAGGCCCATATCTCCGCCAATTTGAGTCCGATTTGAAAACCCTAGGTTTCATTCAAAAGATAATAAGTCAAAGAAACTTTGAACATGATTTAAAAGAAACTTTTTCAAAAAATTTTGTATGTAAACTTAACTCAAAGTTGCCAAATTTTCTAAAAAATGAATATAAACTTAAGGCAGTGTCGCTGGAAATTGGGTCGACCAAATTTTAAGATGAGAGCGGTAATATGACCCATTTTCTATTAGCTTTCAACTGCTTTTTACAGAACTTAGCTAAAAAATCTAGAAAAAAATTTATTAAGTAAAATAATCCTTGATGTCATCGACCAAAAGTTTGGGGTCACCCCTCAATATGATGTATCGGTCAAAAGTTTGGGGTCACTTTCGTAAAACATGGAAAAGTTATTTGGTGATATCTTCGTCATCTATAGTTCAATTTTAATTATTTTTGGTTCATTTCAAAGATAATTAACTAAATTTACGTTTGATGTCTTTAACTTAACGTATTTAACGATTTTTGTATATAAAAATGTTATGTAAAGTTAGCACATTTTACCACGCTTCAAAAAATGAGGCAACTTTACGTTAAGTTTTAGTACGTAAATTTCAACAAATATGTGTGGTTCAATGTCTATGCAGTAAGTATCATTCAATTTGTTTCAAATAAGCCAAGAAGAATTAAAATTGAATGAAAGATGACAAAGATATCAACAAATCACTTTTCCATGTTTTACGATAGTGACCCCAAACTTTTGGTCGATGACATCAAGGATTAATTTACTTAATAACTTTTTTTCTAGATTTTTTAGCTAAGTTCTGTAAAAAGCAGTTGAAAGCTAATAGAAAATGGGTCATATTACCGCTCTCATCTTAAAATTTTGTCGACCCAATTTCCAGCGACACTGTCGTAAGTTTATATTCATTTTTTAGAAAATTTGACAACTTTAGGTTAAGTTTACATACAAAATTTTTTGAAAAAGTTTCTTTTAAATCATGTTCAAAGTTTCTTTGACTTATTATCTTTTGAATGAAACCTAGGGTTTTGAAATCGGACGCAAATTGGCGGAGATATGGGCCTAAAAAAATGACATGTTTTTGAGGGGGTGACCCCAAACTTTTGAACGGGAGTGTATAAGTGATTGTTTCAATTGCAATTTCGATATAGCAACGAAATTGCTGGCTGGGCCATTTGAACGTGTGTAAACTGTACGCATATTGCCTCCACTTTAGCATCCTATTCAACTTCATGATATCTTGAAGATGATTGCTAAAGACCTCCTTGTTGACTCCTTATAAAACTTCCTGGCTCTTGCATGCTTTCCTCTAAAATTTAAATGAAGAATTAGCTGTAGTTAAAATTAACGAATGAAAAGAACATTTTGAGAAGAAGACCTTGGAGAAATTCCTAAAAAAAAACCAAATTAGAATTCTTGGAGGGTTCCCAGAATTTCAGGAAGAATCCCTAAAAAGATCGTAAGAGAAATTCTTAGAGAAATCCATGGAAAAATTCTTGAAAGAATCCATGGAGAAAATAATTAATTATCAAGAGGAATTCCTAAGGGAATTTCTGGTGAAATTCCTGGGAGAATCTCTGGAGGAATCCCTGCAGGAATCCCTGCAGGAATCCCTGTAGGTATTCCTGGATTTGGAGAAATTCCTGGAAGAACTCCTGGAGATTTTCCTGGAGAAATTCCTGGGAGAATTTTTGAAGGAATACCTGGACGATTTTCAGGAGAAATTTCTGTGGAAATTAGTGAAGGAATTGCTAAAGACCTCCTTGTTGACTCCTTAGAAAACTCCCTGGCTCTTGCATGCTTTCCTCTAAAATTTTAATGAAGAATTAGCTGTAGTTAAAATTAACGAACAAAAAGAACATTTTGAGAAGAAGACCTTGGAGAAATTCCTAAATAATCCAAATTAGAATTCTTGGAGGGTTCCCCGAATTTCAGGAAGAATCCCTAAAAAGATCGTAAGAGAAATTCTTAGAGAAATCCATGGAAAAATTCTTGAAAGAGTCCATGGAGAAAATAATTAATTATCAAGAGGAATTCCTAAGGGAATTTCTGGTGAAATTCCTGGGAGAATCTCTGGAGGAATCCCTGCAGGAATCCCTGCAGGAATCCCTGGAGGTATTCCTGGATTTGGAGAAATTCCTGGAAGAACTTCTGGAGATTTTCCTGGAGAAATTCCTGGGAGAATTTTTGAAGGAATACCTGGACGATTTTCAGGAGAAATTTCCGTGGAAATTAGTGAAGGAATAGCTGAAAAAACTTCTCAATCGCTGTACTAGTTTCTGAGCGAATTTCTGGAGAAATCCCTTTTACAACAATTTCTGAAGAAATTGCTGTGACAATTCTTGAAGGAATTCCCGGAGGAGTTCCTGGACAATTCTAGAATAAAATCCTGCAGGAATGCCCGGACGAACGCCTAGAAAAATTCGTGCAGGAATCCCGACTGGAATCCCTAGAAAAATCCCATGAGGAATTCCTTCAGGAATCCCTGGAGGAATTCCTAGAGGAATGATTGGAAGAATATCTAGAGGAATGCCCGAAGAAATTCCTGTAGGAATTCCAGTAGATTTCCTGCAGAATTCACTATCAACTTATGTATTCTTGTAGGTATTCCTGGAGGAATTCTTCGAGGAGTCTCTTGAGAAGATTTGGAGGAATCCCTGGAGGTATTCCTGGATGAATTCCTTGATGAATTCCGGGAGGAATTGCTAGGGGAATTTCGGCAGAAATCCCTGGAGAATTTCTTGGAGGATTTTCTTAAACGAATCCTGGAGAAATTGTTGTAGGAATTTCAGGAAGAATTCCTTGAGGGACTTCTGAAAAAAATCCTGGATGAATTCCTTGGAGAGTCACTGGAATAATTTCTGGAGAAATAGCTGAAGGGATTCCTGAAGACAATCCTAGAGGAATCCCCAAAGGTACCCCTAACGCAATTCCTAAAAGATTCCCTTGAGGAATTCCTGCAGGAATACCAGTAGGTTTCCTGTACGTAGATTTCACTTTCAATTTAGGTTGGTTTTCCTGGAGGAATTCCTCGAGGAGTCTTTTGAGAAGATTTGGAGGAATCCCTTGGGGAATTCCTGAAGGAATGCCTGAAGGTATTTCTGAAAAGAGACATGTCTGTAGGAATTCCTGTAGGAATTTCTAGAGAAATCCCTGGAAGAATCCCTGCATAAATTCTCTGATGAATTTCTTGGAGGAATACCTGGAGTAATGCCAGGAGGAATCACTGGAGAAATTTCTGGAGGAATTTCTGTAGGATTTCCTGGAGGAATCTGTAGAGATACTTCTGGAATAATTTCCAGAAGAAATCCTGTAGGAATCTCTGAAGGAATGCCAAGAGGAAGCTCTTGTCTAATTGCTGGAGGAATCCTCGCACGAACACCCGGAGGAATCCTTGGAGAAATTTTAAAGGAATTGCTGAAGAAATCCCAGGAGAAAGTACTGAATAAATCACTGAAGGAATTTTTGGAGAAATCCTGAAGGAATGCTATGAAGACATCGTAGATGAACTCCTGTAGAAATCCCTGTAGCAGTTCCTGAATGAATTCCTGGAGGAATTCCTGAAGAAACCCCATGAGGAATCCTGCAAGCAATTCTAAGAGGAATTCCTTAGGAGTCCCAGGAGAGCTTGCTTAACGAATTCCTGGAAGATTTTCTGTAAAAAATGCTTGGAAAATAAAATCTGAAGGAACCAAGTCCGTAGTAATTATTCGACTTATTATTGAAGGAATCTTTTTTTGTACAACCTTTTTGAAGCATTCCTGATTGAATTTTCTGGAAGAATTTTTAAATGAAAATTCTGTAGAAATATTTTGATAAATTCCGTATGAAGTTATTGGAGCAATCTCTAACGTAATTCTTGATATGGAGAAATCTCAGAAGAAATCTCTGAAGGAATATCTGCAGAAATACATAAAAGTATCTCAGGTGTTTTTTTTTTTTTGGAAATCCCCGAAGAAACTCCTGAAGGAATCCTCGGAACAAGTACTAAAACAATCACTGAGAAACCTCCAAAGATAGCCCAGGATAAATTCCCGGAGCAATGCTTGGTATAACCCCTAGAGGAATTCTTGAAGGAATCTCGGGAGAAATCCATGATCGAATCGTATGGGAAAATTCACGCCTCCTCTGGCTGCTCCCATGGTTCTTGTAGACATTCATGGAAAAAGTCCTGCAGGAATATTGGCAAGAATTGCTGGAGGAATCCCAGTTGAAGATCCTGGAAAAAACCTTAGGGAATTATCTGAAAGGATTTTTATAGAAATCTCTAACGGAATTCCTGGAAGAACACCAACATAAATTTCTGGAAGAATTCCTGCAGAAATTTCTGGTGGAACTCTACCACGAACTCCTGAAGGGCCGCAAAGAGGAATTCTTGAAGAAATCTCAAGAGAACTTCACGGTCAAATCTTAGCTTAGCTTAGCTTAGCTTAGACTGACTGTACATGTCAATGGTTGCTACTCCGTGATTGATCTGATCTGGTATAAATTGCACTATGATTTGGATGAATGAGGGGCTGGGATAACCACTTATTCTCAGAGTGCAATTTTAGCATATCATACATTTTTGATCAATAACGGCGCCGGCCAAGTCCTTACAGTCAGTTGGGGAGGGGAAGGAATGTTAGAGTGTGATGGTTGCTGCTACTAGAGACCGAGAGCACTCTGCTTCTCCACAACCACCACGGGAAGGGTGTTTGTTAGTGTGGTAGGATATAAGATCTGGGAGTCACCAAGGTCAGTGATGCGATCCACGGATAGGGGATATTACAGTGTAAGTGAGACGAGATTTACATTGTTAAAATATTCGGGCGATACACTCATACTCGCAAAGGTTTACACTCATACTCGCATCCATTATTCATTCTTCCACGCCGTTTAACTCCAACCGCGATTTATATTTTAGTGTTACTCACCCCTCAAGAAACGGTGTAAACACAACAGACCTGACTCTAATTTTTATGTTCTAGAACCGCTCCCGATTTGTTAATCACAAGAGGAATATTATTAGTGTCAAGAGAACTTCACGGTCAAATCTCCAGAAAAACAAAAAAAGGTAGGAAATCTCTGAAAGAATCTAAAGGGTGAGCCGATAATTATTGTGCCATTTTCAAGCTAACGTAACTTTTTTCCTACTTCACCAAAATCAACCAAATTTTGTACAGTTTCTCCTTAGAGTATATTGTTTAAATAAAATGAATTGAGCAGTTATCAGTGAGATTCCGCTCGATATAGAATAAATTTAGTTCACAGTTCTTAAAAAGATGTTGTACAATCACATGCTAAAATCTAAAATCATGGTATAGCGCCTTGGAACAATTGATGATTATACATTATCGGATCATCTTAATGTTCGTCAATAGGTTTCAGGAACGGTTGTCAGTGAAACATAAGCTTGGAGCTGGGTGAAAACCAGGCACGATGCGCATAAACAAACCAGAGTGCTTTAATTATTTGTTGCAAGTTGAGCCTGAACATGTCCACATGGAGGGTGTTAATTGAAAATGTCGTGAATTTCACTAAAACGCATCCTAAATTTAAACCTATACCAAAAAGATGAAATACATACATATACGAAACTACAGTAAAAATTTGGTTTCATTTCGTTAACTGTAGACAATTTGCGAATCACTTGAAGGTAGGGAGGCACAATAATTAACGACTCACCCTTTACGATACAGCTAGACAAAACAAGACATGCGCGTTAAACCCTTTAATCCATTCGTTGAAAACCAATGTCACCCGTGGAAAGCAAATTGACAAGAAGTCGCCATGTGCCCATGGTTGGTTGCATTTTTTAATATGACAAATTGCCCACGACCAGTGGCAGTGATTCACTTATTGCGACCCGACGGCCTGCCAACTGCCAACTGAAAACATGTGAACGTCAGTTTAGAAAGTAGAGTCGGACAAGAGCATTGGCAATTATTTTATTGCCTTCCAATGCAAATGTGGAAAGATTCAACTTCAATCAGGCAAGTGACAGGTCTTGACAATCGAATTTCTCGTAGGCCTTTCTCCCTGGGTTGAATTGCAGAATCGTTACGTTCAGTAGTGGTAAAAACCTGTCAGTTTGATTACACATCATTCGCTAGTTTTCACACGTATGCAAAACCCATCGCAATAAAAATAGTGTTGCGGTCAATTATGGGAGCGATCAACCGGTCATCGACGGATTATTAACCACAATCATCAGGTGTGTGAGGAAAAATGTGGCACAGATTTGGGAGTAATTTCGGACTCGTTTCACAGTTCAACCACCTTAATTCATATGTTGCGAGATGCTCAACAGCTTTAAGCAAGAATTTCGCCAGCAAATTTTCGTCGAAAGCTCTAATTCTTCGCTTACGTGAGCTCACCCTGTCATCCCGTGCTCAAATTGATTCATTTCAAAGAATCGTTCCCACCCACAACATTGGTGGGCGGTGGGTGGCTTTCAAGCATAGATAGAGCAGCGCGGCATTGTTATTGTAACACTTCGTGAGGGTAGGTACCGACACCCTGTAGGGCACACGCTCATTCACCATAATTAAGCCCCGCACGTGTGTGTCGGCGACTGTCTTTCATGCATGGATGCTTACACGCACGATTCCTTTGGGGGCATGCCTAAGTCTGGTAAGAGCCGAAACAGCAGTCGTAACAAATAATAACTAAGTCGAAGATGCGATTGTTTGAAATCAGGATGAATGATTATAACTTACATAAAGCTTAAATTTTGCATGAATATTTTTCTCTGTGTACCTTTTTGAAAAACATAAATCTAAATTGCAGTCCTTGTTACGCTACATCACTGAACGAAAGTCCCAATTTCAAACGATCCATGCTTTGCGAACAACTGTTTAGAAGCTTCCAGTGCTTATCACGTCTTAAAGTCTTGTCTTAGCGAGCTCAACTAGCTGAAGATCAAATGATGATTCATATGCGATTTAGATCTACATCAGACATACCAAAAAACACACAAACGAAAATGAAAATCCCCAACACAAGTGATTACACGTCTGGAAGTTTGCGTAAATTTTGATTGAAACGTATAAATTCTGCAGATTTCGGCTTGACGGCGCACGCGGCAGTGCCTCCGTTGGGAGTTGTTTTGAGATCGGTAGGAGGTTCCAAGTTCACAGCTTGGCTAGGCGCTGCTACCCAGCTAGCAAACACCTTTTAACGATGAGCGATTAGCTTTTACGCCCTGTGACGACGACAACGTTTGTTGCGTTTACGAGCTTGGGGAGGTACGTAGCCAGAAGTACTTCTTTCTAGAGACGAGCGATGAGCGGTGACACTGACTGTGCCAGACTCGAGCTGGTTCGTTCGTTGGGAAGGCTTTCGGCGATTATCCAGTTGGGTATGTCTGCAAGTTGATAGAGTCATTATTTACAAGTAGTGCGTCTGGCTGAATGAGCTTGTTTATTCAACACCACCGACAGACTTGCGGCAGACACCATTGGGGGAGGTCTTGGAGCATAAATTTTAGTTTGTGCAATCATTGCTGATTCTCAAAACAGGTTGCTGGCACGTGCACTGAGAGGTTGAGCTCATCTTTGTGAAAAATGCCAGCAAGCTAATCATTGTTCAACAGGCACGTAAGCCCATCAACCTATCGAAGCTTATTGTTGTCCAGCACAGAATTAATTCCCAAAGTTCTAAATCCATGTTGGCTTGTGGAGAATCTTTTGCTAAGAACCTTTGAAAGAAACCAAATGAAATTGGTAAAAAAAATTAGGACGGTTTCCATTGAAGGGTTTTTGCTGAAATGCACACGAACCTTTCAAAAACTCCCACATGGCCCATAAGCTTACCGTTCAAATAAACGAATATTTCAGGAGGTTCCAGGGAAGTTTCAAAAGGTTTCAGAGACGTTTCAGGGGGCACCAGGAGATCTCAGGGGGTCCCGTTTCAATTGCGTTCTCAGGGGCGTTCCAGTGTGCTCAGAGACAGACAAATTTGAAGTTTTTTTTCAATAAATTTAATTGAAACTTTATAAATTTCTGCTTAGAATTCAAATAATTTATTAAAATTTGTACATTTACACAGGTTTTAGAAAAATAAGTACCAGTAAAAAATTAAAAACCATAAAAGTAGTGCATTTTTGTTAGTTTCTATTGAAATCTAGCACACTCGGTTTCTGCTATACCCTCAAATACGGTGATACACCAAAACCAAAACGAGTTGGGACTGCCTAGATAGAGTTTTTACTTAAATGGATTCAGTTCATTACCTAAATGGATTTGAATATTGCAAAGAAGTTCAAAAAGGGTTAGTGACCTGGAGATTCAAAGGGGTAAATGCGGGGTTTGGGATTTAATGGGAGTTTCAGAAGGAGGTTGGTGTCGGAGGCGTTGCAGCGGGGGGGGGGGGGTAGTATTTTCGGGGAGTTTCGAAGAGTCTCAATTGCGCTACATGTGATCCGATGGGGTTTTAAGGGGACTTCGAGGGCATTTCAGAAAGCTTCAGAGGATTTTTGGCGAGCTGCAGAGGCATTACTGAGGCGTTATCAAGGCGTTTCGGTGAACAATGAGGGTCTCAGGTGCGTTACATGGTGCGTGGGGGGTTTAGGGGGATTTTGAAGGCATTTCAGAATGCTTCAGTTGATTATTGACGAGTTTCAGAGGCATTACTCAGGCGTTATGTAGGTATTTTGGGGTTTCTGAGGGTCTTAGGTGCGTTACATAAGGTCCGAGGGGGTTTTGGGGGGATTTCGAAGACACTTCAGAAAGCTTCAGAGATTTTTAGCGAGTTTCAGAGGCATTACTCAAGCGTTACGAAGGAGTTTTCGGTGGAATCTGAGTGTCTCAGGTGCTTTACATGGGGTCCGTGGGAGCTTTACGGAGATTTCAAAGGCATTTCAGACAGCTTCAGAGGATTTTTGGCAAGTTTCAGAGGCGTTACATAGGCGTTTCCAGACTGCTTACGATTGTAGACCAGATAACCTATACTCAAGGGGGCTTTCAGAGATTCTAAAACAAACATTGAACTTACCACTTGTCAGCAGAAAGTTGCAATTGGCTGTATAAGCATGACTTTTAATTAACCATTTTTTTACTTATTCGTTTTTTTGAAAGGCTCGGGCGCCACTTGGGCATAACAGAGCCGACATCATCTTAACATTTTTTTTATGTTGTTTTTACTTTTTGTTTTCAAATTTATACTGACTATTTTAGTTTTGGGAGCCGAACTACTCGCGGCTGTTTCGAGGTTAGGGATAACAAATATTTAAAGTTGGAAAGGAGGGATTTAAGGGACTTATACTAAATTACTTGCTATCTTATACTAAAACATTGATGATGGGACCGGCTGTCCTGATCTGTAACGGGACTAAACAGAAAGGGCTTTATCGGAAGACAACGACAAGAAGAGGACAAACGGAAAGTGGGCAACGAAAGACAGGGGGCGAACAAAAAAAACAAATTCCGGGCAACGAAAACAAGGAACGTACGAGATCAAATTCTGACATCAACAAGTTTCAAAAACTGGTAAATAGCATCCATGTACTCCTAATCAAGACCTGCCAACACTTCTCTAACGGGTTTCTGTTGTTTTCCTCGGACCCGGAGAGTTTCATACAGCTCAGATCTGACTTCACGATGCTCATCGCATCCCCACACGACATGTTCGATATCCTGGTAAGCCACGCCGCAGACACAGATATTGCTTTCCGAGAGCCCAATACGGAAGGTATGTGCGTTTAACAAATACTGGTTGGACATCAGCCGACACATTACATGAATGAAATCGCGGCCTAAATCCAACCCTTTGAACCATGGCTTCTTCTATACCTGTGGAATGATGGAGTGCAACCATCTACCCATCTCTCCATCTCTCCATTTGTATTGCCAGCTGATCAAGGTCTCCTGACGGGCTAATGCAAAAAAAACGTCGAATGCGATTTGACGCTCGTAAATATCGCCTTCGCTAGCGCCCACCTTAGCCAGAGAGTCCGCTTTCTCATTGCCCGGAATTGAGCAATGTGAAGGGACCCAAGCTATAGTGATGATGTATGAGCGTTTAGACAAAGCACTCAAGACTTGGCGTATTCCATTCAGGAAGTACGCTGAGCGCTTCATCAGTTTCATTGACCGAACAGCCTCCAGAGAACTTAGACTGTCGGTAAAAATGAAGTAGTGCTCAGGTGAGAGAGTGCGAATGTACTCTAAGGTGTAATATATAGCCGCTAGCTCAGCAATGTATACCAAGCATGTTTTTTGAAGCATGAATGTGGCGCTATGAAATTCGTTGTAGACACCGAATCCAGTCGAATCATCGGTTTTCGAACTATCTGTGAAGAACTGTCTGTCCCCGCTAACATGCCCGAACATACTTGCAAAAATTTGTGGAATACACACGGAACGAGAAGAGTCTGGTATTCCGGTGATCTCATCCTTCATGGACACATCAAAATCCACAGAGGAACTGTCGAAGTCTGAGAAGTTGTCGCGATTGGTGTGAACCGGAGATGGGCTTACCTCCAGCGTCATGTACCAGTAGTACACACTTATAAAACGAGTTTGAGGGTTCTGTTCAAGCAGCTTTTCGAAGTTTTCAATGACCAATGGATTCACAACCTCGCATCGGATGAGGAACCGGAACGATAATTCCGCAAAGCGGTCTGTCAGAGGCTGTACACCAGCGAGTACCTCTAAACTCATAGTGTGAGTTGAGTTCATGCAACCTAACGCGATCCGAAGGCAAAAGTACTGAACCCGTTGAATCTTCAGCAAGTGTGTTTTCGCCGCGGATTTAAAACAGAAGCTACCGTATTCTAAAACCGACAGAATGGTTGTTTGGTACAGCCTGATCAGATCTTCCGGGTGAGCTCCCCACCATGTTCCGGTAATAGTTCGCATAAAGTTGATTCGCTTTTGGCATTTTTGTATCAGACACACAATGTGCTACCCCAAGGTTTGAGTCGAACCAGAGACCGAGATATTGATATGACATGCTATGAGTGATTGTCTTACCCATCAGATGGAGCGGAAACTTTGCTGGTTTGTGTTTTTTAGAAAAGACAACCATCTCAGTTTTCTCCGGAGAGAATTCGATACCCAGCTTGAGAGCCCAAGTAGACAAATTGTCCAAAGTATCCTGTAGTGGTCCTTGCAGATCAACTGCTATTGATCCCGTCACAGAAACAACACAGTCATCCGCAAGCTGTCTTAACGTGCAATTTTCCATGAGACAATCATCTATGTCTCTGACATAAAAATTGTAAAGAAGGGGGCTTAGACATGAACCCTGGGGGAGACCCATGTAGCTAGTTCGTGAAACTGTCAAGTCACCATGAGCAAATCTCATCTGCTTCTCAAACAGCAAGTTATACAAAAAGTTGTTTGAAATTGGTGCATGGCCACTTCCGTGTAGTTTGTCGGAAAGAACATCGACACAAACTGAATCAAAAGCTCCCTTAATACCCAAAAACACTGAGCCCATTTGCTGTTTTTGAGCAAAGGCAATCTGAATTTCTGAAGTCAGCAACGCAAGACAGTCGTTCGTCCCTTTGCCTCTGCGGAAAGCAAATTGTATATCTGACAACATGCCATTCGATTCAACCCATTTGTCCAGTCGAAAGAGAATCATCTTCTCCAACAACTTCCGTAGGCAAGACAACATCGCGATTGGATGGTACGAGTTATGATCCGACGCGGGTTTCCCGGGTTTTTGAATAGCTATCACTCTCACTTGCCTCTAATCATCCGGAACGATGTTGTTCTCCATGAACTGATTGAACAAGTTCAACAAGCGCCTCTTAGCGACGTCAGGGAGGTTTTAAAGCAAGTTGAACATGATTCGATCCATCCCTGGAGCAGAATTGTTACATGAAAGGAGAGCAAATAAGAATTCCACCATCGAAAACGGCCTATCCATGTCATTCCTATCTTCGGAAACGTTACGAATTATTCGCTCCACGGGTACGGAATCTGGACAAACTTTTTTTTGCGAACTTGAGAATCCACCGGGGAGAGCTTTCCCGATCCTCGTTAACCGACGACGCGTTACGCATTTTTCTCTCGACGTTCCAAAGAGTTTCCATCGAAGTCCCGCGTGACATGCCCTAGACGAAGCGACGCCAATAACCGCTTTTCTTCGCCTTGATCAAGTTCTTAAACTTGCGTTCAAGGAAAGCGTACCGCTCAAAGTTTTCGACCGTACCGCGTTTACGAAACTCTTTAAACGCCGCGGATTTCTCGCGATAGATTTTTGTACACTCACTGTCCCACCACGGATTGGGGGGTTTCATACGAACCGACGGACTTAGTACTGGCCGACGTTGTGCCTGGAGCGCGCTACTGATGATCAGTTCTGAGAGAAACTGATACTCTTCCCGCGGTGGAAGGACTTCTACCGATTGAACACCGTCAATGATTGCTTCCGCGTATTTCCCCCAGTCAATGTGATTCGTAAGGTCATATGTGATGTCAATAGATGGAGGCTGCTGTGGGCCATTGGAAATATAAACAACGACCGGCAGGTGATCACTACCATGGGGATCCTGGATAACCCTCCATGTGCACTCTAGCGATAGTGAGCTCGAACAGATTGAGAGGTCTAATCGGCTGTCTCTAGGACTGCCATCATATTATTTAACCATTGTGTGCTTAAATTATTGTTATGTATTGGAGATTCGATAACGTATGCTCAAAAAAATTCTTAGTAAATTTTTAACAGTCCCAAACCAACCCCATCCCCCCTCATTGCTCCCCCCTGAGCACGCCCTGAACACCCCTTAACTCTATTTGCAACTTAATTCCATTAAACCAACCTTAAATAGAGGGAGTTAAATAGATTTTACCTAAATGGATTCGACCTAAATGGAGGTTTAAGTGTACAGCAGAAAAATCTGTATTGATACAGATACCCCAAATACCCGTTGAAGCGTCCCTGAAATGCTCCAACCCCTTTTAAAACCTCTCGGAACGCCCTTGAAACGCCCTTGAAACGCCCTTCTGAAATGACTTGAAACGCTTCTGGACTCTTCTAACGGCATTTGAAGGCTACTGAGACCCCCCTGAATCGCCTTTAAAGCCACTTAGTGTCGTAATGATATTAAAACGTCCCTGAAACTCCCGTAATCTCATTGAAATGCCAACAAAATCGCCCTTAAAAGGATCAGCTGATATCCCTTGAAACTTACCATTGAAACACCATAAAGGTTCTTGTAAGGGCCTGTCCATAAACTACGTGTACACTTTTATAAGGAAGAGGGGGGGAGGTTCCGACCAAAGTTTACGGTCCATACAAATTTCGAAAATTTTGTATAGACAAAGGTCTACGTGGGGGAGGGGCGTCTGAGAACGCCAATATTCGGTGTACGTAGTTTATGGAAACTCCCATGGTTCTTTCTGGAATATCCAAGAGCAGGATCTGCTCTCGCGAGCTCTGACTCAATTTATGCACAAAATTCCCTCTTTTTGTGCCTTTTTTTATTTACACTACCCGCCATAAATATGGAATCGCATCATCTAGTATTGCAACACCCCAATTGGATTTTGCAGCACCCCCAGAAAGTTTGGCATCACCTGAAGACTTCATCATTTTCTAAACTGTATCTCAAAAACCGTATCCCCTGCATAGTTTAGACCTTCAGCAAAATTGATTAGAAGGTCTATGGCTATCAAGTGGTGGTATGTACCCTCAGATCAAGGCATATCAAGAGGTTCCAGTGTGCTTGAGATTAGAAATAAGGTTGGTTCACGGGAAAAAAGCAACGAGTGGAGTTTAGAGCGTGATCAGGGTTGGGAGATGAGGAAGATTGAGACTAATTAAGTTTCCCTAAAACATTTTCTAGTATAGGTTATCAGATCTACAAGCGTAATCGTACGTTCCACTTCAAACCCTTCTGAAACCGCTTGAAATGCCTTTGATATTCATCTGAAGCTAAGAGCCTATGAAGCCCTCGCAAAATGCTCTAAATCCTCTTGACACGTCCTGCAACAATTATACTCGTATCTCAGACCCTCTGAAACCGCCCTGAAGCTCTCCTAAGAGCCTATAAAACTCTCTAAAAGCTATCCGAAACCTCTTGAAATCCTCTGAAACACCTTGAAACGCTTGGTATCGCCTTGAAACAGCTATGAAACATCCTGAAACCCCCGTGAAGCTAACCTCAGGGCCTGTGAAGCCCCCTATGACCCTCTGAAATTTCCTAAATCGCATTGAAACGCCTATGAAACCCTCCCGCACTGAAACTCCCTTGAAATTCCTCCGAAGCTGTGTGAAGAATTAGCATTAAGTTAAAATTCACAAATACAAAGAAATTAAAAAAAAAAATCCTCCGAAGCCCTGAATGACTTTTCTGTTCTCGCAGTGCTACTTACCTTCCTTATACTTGTTTGCAACTTAGAAATCAATTGAGATCATAAACTGAATTCGTTTAGATAGAAATCACATTTACTAAGTTCAAACTGATTACCTAATTGTATGTATTGCTTATTTTATGTGAGATGTTTTACTTGTTTTAAAAATAGGCTGTTCTAACAAATCGCTGATTTTTTGGCGGACCAACTATCAGAAATGTTTCCTTTTTTCATCATCTCCAACGAGGCTAGCTCGTGCTGTAAAAATCATAATTTTGCAACTCGTTGCATAAATAACTATATTCAAACTCTCGAAGCACAAACTGTGTATTTCTCCTCAAGAAGGGAGGATTGTGGGAACAGATGTACTTCCTCATGCATTCGGTGTTAGATACATATGGGATGTTCCACCCCAAGTTTGATGACCAATTAGTCATGTAGAAGTTTTGGGAACAGTCATAGAACTTTATACCCTTTATTTTGGTTTTATTATGGTTATAAGAACCTCTTCCAGTCTATTTGACTAAAAATGCTACTTGGGATTAGATTAAGTAAATTTTTGCTGCCGTCATCGGATATATTTGGTCAAAGAAAAAAGGGCAGTGCACGCCGCAATTGTTAAGGTATTGTTTTTAGTATACGACGTTTCATGGATGTTACAGTACTCCTCCAGGAGTTGCTTCTGAGACTCCCAACGAGTTCTTTGAGAGTTTCTTTTTAGATTGCTCCGGAAGCTACAAATTGGATTCTTCCAGGAACATCTTTAGAGATTCCTAAACAGGTTCCGTCTGGGATTTTTACGGGAAGTTCTCCAGAGTTTCCTTCCATTTTTTTTAAAGTAATACCTTTTGAGATTCCTCCAGAAGTTCCTTCTAGAATTGATGCAGGTGTACTCTTATTACTGGTTCCTTCCATAGTACCTTCTGAGATTCCTGAAAGATTTTCGACTGCGGTTACACCTGGAGTTCCTTATGGGGTCCTTCCAGCAACTTCACCCAGGATTTATTCCTCGATTCCTCCAGACGTTCATTCCGGGATTATATAACCAACCACCGATATTTATACCAGCGAAAGTCTAAACATGTGGTACCTAGACAAGTAGGTAAAAGTAGTGCGTTACTACCACTGTGTGGATATTATTCTACCTCTCTTTAAGTAGACATTACAGTACTATTTTTATAATCAATTACGTTTGCAGGGATTTTGAGAACCGTCATAAAACTTTTTGCCTTTTAGTTAGGTGTAATGATGGTTCGAGGAACTTCTTCTAGTCTATTTGACAAAATAAAGTTACTTGGGATTCAACGATATAAATTGCACTAAAAATCAAATAAATAAGGATGGATTTTTCTCCAACCCTGCCATTTTATCAGTCCATACATTTCTGATCATTAAAGGCGCCGGCCTAATCGTCACAGTCAGTTGGCAGAGAAAATGAGCATTAGGTTGTAATGATTATTACTGTTATCTAAAACATATCTCCACAATGGAAGGTTCTTGTAAGTGGGAAAGGATGGGACAAAATTGACACATTCAAAATTAACAAATTTATGAATTTAAAAAATGAAAGCATTTCTCAACGAGACTATAAATGTACGTGGATACGTCTTCCGCTAATCGGGAAATCGAAGCACCACAAAACCTAATGGTAACGCGAATAAAATCTCGCTGGCTCGAACTTCCTCCGTGCACTAAGATATCCACAATTTGTTCCATATCTCATTAACAGAACTGCCAGTGCAGTTCCTTAAATATTGAAGACCTTCTCAATTAAAAAAAAGTATAGACTAATCTTGTTCAAAGTAGATAAAGCTAATAAAATACGGACAATGTCTCCGTTGCGATGGTCAAACCGTCAACCAGGTCTGTTCTACCACTCAGATAATGAGAACTTCTCCCCATTTTAATGGTTTCCATTTCAACTATCGCCACGGTTGGTGCATGTTGCCTGTCAGCGCTATAAAATAGCTGATTAATAGTAGCAAAACGACGACGATGTGGACCGAGCAAACCACCGAGCATCACACCGACCTCGTTGTCGTCGCCGGTCACCACTACGTTATCTGTAGCCGCTGCTGCATTCACATTCCTGCATAGCTAACTATACCATGGCACACCGCAGATACATATCTTCACGGTAGCAACTTCAGTCAGCGCTCGCAGTACCCGGCAAGCCATATATTACCGGCGAGCAGCAGCGCACCAGGCATCTGCTGCAAGCGACCGAGCGAGCGACCCATGGACCCCACGGCGATAGACGGAAACTGCGACGGAGGTCCCGAGAAGCAATCTCCTCGACGGCGACGCGACAGAGCTTCAGTTCGTTCGGTGTCGAAACTCGAGCATCGTGTCACGAGAGCATGTAAACTCGCAATGAAGAACTTTATCGTGTGTGTGTGCGTGTGTGTGTATGTGCGAGAATGTGCCAACAACCATTTGTGGCTGCCAGTCACAGGCTGATTGTCAGCGAAATCCACGTTCTTGGTGGAAAACCTGCGGTAGAATGTGTTAATCGTGTGCCTTTCAGCCCTTTCACCCTGTCTGTGGTTGATACTGATGGCAAGGGTTTCACTGTGCCGAAGGAACTTTCAATGGACGGATTAAATGTTGCAATGGAGTTCGAGTTTTTCTAACGTTTTGACACCGTATTCAATAGTTCAGCTCGTTGATAGTGTGCATCAGGGCAGAGACAATCATTCTATTGTAAGCCCAGTTGGACCATACCACGAGAAGAAGATACTCTTAATTCCACAGGTTTTGCGTGAATTACTGTACTTATGGGCTCGCCACGATCTATCCTACTTTACCTTCCGTTGATTATGTATTATGTATTATATTATATAATTTCCATTTTTATATTGCGGGGTTCACACACACACGGGGGGTAGCCTAAGGGAGTTAATTGAACTGGTGACCGGACTTAAGTTCGTGGAGTTGCCAGTCTTTTGTCATGAGCTAGCAACTTAATGTTGACTACCGAAGGAATTCAGGGATTTTAACTCACCCTGCTACAACAAACCATCAGGTAGATCATGTCCTTCGGGAATGATTCTGCAGCCATAGGTAATCCTTGCGCTGATGGTGGGTACACTTCCATCATCATCATCATCATCATCAGGGCAGAGACAATCATTCTTCAAGTGGTCGACCTTCACTGAGGTCGGAATCGATTGCTTCAGAACGTGCCCTTTCCAAATATTGAACCGCATAGCACTTGACTATCCAGAGCGGGCCGTCCTTGTATGCTGTCTGTGCTGTGCGGTGAATCGATCTCATTCGTCTATGGCTGACCGACCAAAGCAAAGTGGCGGCGGTCACCGCGAACACTGCGAGCGGGGTGGGTCCTTTAATTGACCGCACTTTAATTTTCTTCTCCATTTTCTACTCCACCCGAACGGCGGAATCATAGCGGCTCGGAGTCGATGCGGTGGCGTCGGCGGCTGCGGCGGTAGTCAACAATAACGACGACTATGGCAATGGACAAGGCCGGCGCGTTGTTCGAGCAATTAGCCTAATTACACGGATTGTCGGCCACAAATCCGTTATGAAATGGTTCAGCACTAAATAGACAAGTTCGCTATGGATACCGCACGGTACGGCACGCAAAAAGGCCGTGAAGCCTTGAAATTTTCACAATCAATACAGTGGCGACCTTGACATGGGTTGGTGGGACAAAAGGGTTGCGTTTGGACAGTGGTTTTGAAGCTTTGTTGAATGGATATTAATGACCAGTTACGCGCGTAGATGTGAAGGCTTTTACTCCAAGACTCTCTTGGGTGATCTTGATTTTCCATACACGAACACTAACGTGAACCGAAAGGCTCAATAATAGCAAAAGGACGAATAAACAAAATTCCGAATAAACAAATCATCGAGAGATAAATATACGATTGGACGCTCGGCCAATGCCATTTCAATCCTTACGTTATCTAATACCGCATGAAATAAATAAGGGACCCAGATGCAAAGGGATTCAAGTGACCTTTTAGTCGACTTTGAACTGGGAATATAAAAACCAGATTAATCCACCTAGTGGTGATTGTGCTTTTCTCGTAAAGTACATACTCATGATCTTTCTATTGACGTAGGATGAGGAGTTCTTGGGTCCTGATGATACTGGATTTGTTGTATTACATGCATGGGTTTGGCAGATATTTATATCTGCCCAAATGCGGCGGGACACACTGAATCGGTTCCGGAGCACTGCCGGTAATCTCGAGAAAGTTTTCTGGCTAACTGTTCATCAGATTATTGATAATACCGCGATGTGATGTAACGCATGCATGGGTATAATTACATTTAACAACTTCTGGAGGGACACCCGGAACCGGTTTGCGAACGCTATCGGTAGTTTTAAATGTTATCTGAGTCCATTTTCTTGCTAACCGTTCATATTTTACCAAATAAAGCCGAAATATGGTAAGAGAATATTTCATTGCTTAAGGACAGACTTGTTAGAATCTCAAAATGGCTGCCACAATGGCCGACTTCGTCACCACCTCACGATTTCGAGCGCACAAATCTCTTAGTAAACAAAACCAGCACACCTGATCTTCTTATTTTAAGCTTATTACAAGTGAGCAAGAACAGAACAATGAAATGCACTGTTTTTTGAAGCTTGCTTCTTGAGATCTGTGCCTCTGAAGTTCTGATGCACTGTTGAAGCGGGATTTCAAGACGTTTGTTCTTAATGTCCATCAGGTTACATAAAAAGCCGCGATTTGATGTATCGTATGGATGGGTTTGTTTCACTTTTACATAAGACCACTTCCGGTGGGACACCCAGAACCGGTTCCGGGACAGTACCGGTTGTCCCGAATAAGGTCTGAGTCTATTTTCTTACTAACCGTTATTGGGATATCAAAAACGCTACTACTTGATGTACCGCATTCATGAATTATGTTTAATTTTTCATTTTACCTCTTCCGGCGGGACACTCGGAACCGGCTCCGAAATATTCCGCTTGTCCCAAACATTTGGTTTGATGTGTTTCATGCATGGGTTTGTAGCATTTTCATGTTTTGTCCCTTTCAGGGGTACCGGCCCGGAACACCTAAATGGTAATAACTCCGGAACGGCTGGACCGATTCGAACCACTTTCAATAGAAGCTAATGGGACCAGATTGCCTGTCGAATAAACCATCGATCATCAAAACCGATTGTAAGAAGGATAAGTGTTGTGTTTTGTCGTGTCGCGTATTGTGTGTGTTGATTTTGAAGCTCCATGCATTTTGTATGGAATGAAAGCGAAAGCGCTTTACTTCAAACACCCTCTCAAATATAAATCATAGGCGTTGCCCCGTGTTCCTACGGACTTTGCATTTGCTTCACATGTGGATGGTCAAGGGTTCAATTCCCAGACGCTCCACCAACAACTGTTCGTCAAGCCGACGGGAACCGTCGATATTGACACTGGATTATCTCTGAGTATATACCGTAAAACGGGGTATCTTTGATAATGCGGGTAACTTTGATAGTGCGACAGGCATTGTATAGTCTATCTTATAACTGTGATTCCTTCAACCAGTTAAGAAAAAGGCAAACGTAAATCAATTCTATACATATGAAAGTTCATCTTAGACGTATTTTCATTAAAACCTAGTTTAAATACAACTTTTTGAACAAAAAATAAAAATTGGTAATATTTTTGTCATTTGTCAACCCCTTCAAACAATCTGCTATACGACTTCGTTACAACTATTTTTTCAATGAATGGATTCTTATTCTCGTTAGAATCATCATAGTAGATTCCAAATCTGGCCTTGAATCTCTTAACGAAGTGTGTTTTTACGAAATGGAAGCAATTTTATAAATTGTGCCTTAAATCTCCATACATTGTTAAACGCCTAAAAGTATGCATTGCCCTTGTAATATCATGTAGATAAATCTGTGTTGTTCAAAATATGTTAATAAAACATTAAAAAAACAACCCAAAAAATAAGATAATTCACCATGAATAGCATGTAATCATATGCTGATGTACCGTTAAACATATATTTTTACAAAGATGATAATTTTTGATAGCTAAATCCACTGTGTTTTTCACTTAGTACTCCACAAACACATTTTTATATGTAAAATTCAGTAAAAATCAATGTTTTGATATAAAAATTCTATCTGATATATTCCACAAGGCTTCTCTCATCATGTTCATACTCCTAAGATTTCAATCTGTGATTATTTTTTATGATTTGATGTGTTTTTCAGGGCATTATCAAAGTTACCCCAAAATGAAAATCTGATTCTCGCTCATATGGAAAACTAAAAGTCTCCCAAAATATTTCAGATTATCGAATCATTCAATTGCAATTGATAACTGATACCCCAGTACTTGTTTTAAAAATATAAAACTCGGGGAAATACTGTTACATGAAAAAATATTTAGAAAATTCGCTGAAAAACTATCAAAGTTACCCCATTTTACGGTACTCTCAATCAGCACACAAGTTACCGAAATGACACGACAACGCAGCCCGGGCAGAGTTCAAGTACTGACGATCAAAATGTGATATTGGTTTGTTTGAGATAAGAGGTAAAAGTACTGAAAATAATAGCACAAATTTGTTCTTAAACCATCTAACCAATAACAAAATATGATATTTGAAGATCAATCAAATAGCTCACTCTTATCTCAAACAAACAAATATCACTTTTTGTTCTCCATTTTAAAAATATGCTATTATTGAACCTTTTTCCTCTGGGGGTATTCGGGAGGTATTCGGTTGCATAGGAGCTATAGTAATGTAATTCTAACCCTCTTTGACTTGAGTGCAACCAAAAACCTTCCGTGACTCTTTTGTGACATACCTGGTAAAATACCTGAGAGAACTTCTGGATGAATTTCCATGAGTACTCCTGAAGGATGAATTTTCGAAAGAAGTCCTACAAAAATTAGCCGAAACTCTTTAAGGAACCAGGAATGGGAGTCTTTCCATACACTGCTTTTGAAAGCATGCTTCTCACCTGAGAGATTCGCAAGAGAATGTGGCTCTTTTGCAAATAAATGATCGCGTCCCTGGAAGGAATTATTGTAGGAACTTCTACAAGAACTTCTGGATGATTTTCAAAATGATTTTCTAGAAGGAATTTGAAAGGATTTCCGTGGGAATTTATGGAGGAAGTTCTATAAGAGCTGCTGGAAAAAAAATTCAAAATATCCACTTAAGAATTTCATAAGCAACCCCTGGTAGCAATCTAGGAGTCATTTCCCGGAATAAATCCTGAAGAAATTCCCGAATTACCTTCTGGGGGAATCTCATAATGAAGCCTGACAGAAATTTTTGAAAAAAAATCCTGATGAAATTCTCATTAGCGAAAAAAAAAATACTCATGGGATTCCCTAAGAACCTAATGAAGAAACTTCCGAAGGAAATTCTGGAGAAATAACCAATGTTCTGCAGGAATCTGCGAGAAAACTCCTGAAACAATTTCAGAACAATTTTAAAAGGTTTCCTGGTGGACATTCAGCAAGTATTTATCGAGAAATTGGTGAAATTCTTTCCAAGAAATTCCAGCATGAATTTTCACAGTAACTTCCGCAAGAATTTCCCCTAAAACATGAATTCGTATCCTTTTAATTTTTTTTTGGAAAATTCAAGAAAAAATCGAATAAAATCTGCCGATTGTGCATCTAAATTCTGCAATTTTTTTTTATTCTGTGTATCTATTATTGGGGTTTTTAGATTATTTCCTGAAGAATAACAAAAAGAATTACTGGTAGAAACCCAAACAGAATTTTTATAGATATCCCAAAATAAACTGCTGGGAAATTATCACGGATGGATTTTTATAGCAACTTATCTAGAATAATTGAATGCAGTTCTTAAGAGTGGAAGAGTTTTCCAAAGGAACTGCCAGAGAATTTTTCGTAAAAATGCCTGGAAAAATTCTTTGGAGAAGCTCCGAGAGGTATTTCAAAAAGATTTCTCAAAGAAAATTCATGAGAACTTCTGGAGGAAGCTTCGAAAAAGTACTGAAGGATTTTCTGGACTCCCACTGATAGTTTTATGTAAGAAATAGCTGAAAGAATTCCTGAAAGATATTCTGAAGGAACTCCTGGTGAGGGGAACTTTCCAAAGGAATGTTTTTAAGGAACTACCACTGCAACTTTGATGAATTTTAAGGATGAGCTCCTAGAAATATTTTTGATCTCTTCGTGGAATATCCGTATAAACATCTGGAGAAATTTCAGTGTCACACATTTTTCAGAGCAAATAGACATAAACTGATAAACAAATCACTTACTTCCCATTTACTATCGCTTGAAAAATTACTTTGTAATAGACATATGTAATGCCTGAAGTTCATAGGCACAATATGTGTTGAAAAATGAACAAATTGAGCGGAAAAATTGCGAAAAAATCCAGGTAGTTCTGGTGGGGTTTGAACCCACGTCTCCCCAAGTTCACTAGACAGGGCGCGTTAACCAACTCCGCCACAGAACAAGTAACAATTCTGTGAAGTAGAAAGCCAACCTGAATTGTTACTTCAAACCCCACCAGAACTACGTGGATTTTCTGCAAAGTTCCAAAAGAACTTCGGGAGAGTTATTCAAGGGAACTCTTGCAGGAGTTTTTGAAGAAACTTCAAAAATTTTAAAAGAGCTTTTGGTGGATATTCAGGAAGCATTTTTAAAGAATATAAGGGGAAAACAGCTGGAAGATTATTCTGAATAAACTCCGGAATGGATTTCCAAAAGAAATCTGTCAGGAAATTCCTGTAAGAGCTTTCACAAGAACTGCCGAAAAAATGTCCATGAAGAATTTTAAACCAATTCTTTAAGTAATTCACAAAACAAAAATAAACTTTTGAGTGAACTGACGAAATTACTTCAGAAGGAATTCACAAATTTCATAAGATCTTCAAGAGGAGTTTCAGAATAATGGGCTTAAAAATTCTAAAAATAAGGTTTAGGTTGATTTTTTTATAGAAATCCCAGAATGAACAATTTCCCAATATTTCCCAATTTCTTGAAGACATTTCCGAAGGCACTATTCAAGCAAGACCTGTTAGAATTTCCCAATAAACTTCTGGAAAAAATCCTAGGGAATTCCTTGAGAAACTGTTGAAGGAACTCTTGAAACGTTTTCCAAAGAAACTTTCAGAGACAATTTTGAAGGAACTACTGGAAAAGTTCACGAAAAAACTGGTGTACAAAATTCCGAATAAATTCCGATGGGTATTTCAAAAACATTTCCGGGACCCCCGGAAAATCTGGAGGACTTCTCAATAGAACTCCTAGAGAAAGTTCCGAAGGAGCTTTTGATGGATCTTTTGAAGAATTCTCAGGGTGAGCACGCAGGGAAATTTCCCCAGAAGCACCCGATGGCGGTTGAAAATGATTACATAGTCACGAATAGAACTATTGGAGAATTTTCGGGAAAGGATTTCTAGTGCATTCCCCAAGGCTACTAGAGAGTACCCCGGTCAGAAATACTCAAGGAGTTCTAGAAATGGAAAAATGGAGGATTCACCGGAGAAATTGTTGGAGGATTTCTTGGAAAGTATTGGTGATGGAAATAATGGAATAATGGAAATTTCTGATGAAACTGCAGCTTGAGTTCCTTTGAAAAAAAAATTCAGGACGTTTCCTCCAGAAGTTTTTTATGGAGGTTTCTCCTGGGAATTTCTTCAGGACTCCCATCTGTGGATTATTCAAGGTGTTCTTATAAGAGATTTTTCTGCGGTTCTTTTAGGAGTTCCTTCTATCTAGACATTCCTCTGGGAATTTCTCTAAGGGTTCCTTTGGGAGTTCTTTCTGTAAATTACTCCAGGGGTTCCATTTGAGTACTTCCCTAACAGTGCCCCTGAGTATTTCGCCAGAAATTTCGTCTTTGAAGTCCACAAAGAGTTTTCCCTGGAGATTCTTCTATGATAACATTTAGATTTGCCAGAAATTTCCTTTGGAAATTCCTCCTGGAGTTCCATTTAGGCATTTCCCCGGTGTAGGACTTCTTTCTGGGGATTCATCTAGAAGTAACTTCTGAGAAACACTTTTGGAGTTCCTCCATGGGATTTCTCCAGGAGTTTCTTTTGAAGATACCTACTGGTGTTCCATCTGGGGATTGTTCCAAGAGTTGCTCTCAGAGATTTCTAATGCAGTTCATTTCAGGGATTCCTCTAGGAATTACTCTACAACTTAGTTCTGGCAATTCCTCCAAAAATTCCAGGGAGCTCCCGGAGAACTACCAAGACGAAAGTCTAGGAATCCCCATAGGCAGTTCTTGGAAAAATGTCAAGGGATAATTCTTCGGAAGAGGCCCAGATAGAACTCCTGGAGAAATCTGCAATAGAAACTTCCCCGGAAATTTCTTCAAAATTTTTTTTCAGCAATTCTTTTGAGAATTGTTCAAGGCGAGAGTAAACCTTCAGAGAATTCCTCCAAATCGATTTGAGGATTTTGCCAAAAAAAAATCCGTTATTTATCAAGAAAATTTCAAGTTTTTCTTCAAGAATTACTTCAAGGATTCCTGCAAAAAATAAATCAAAGATTTCTACAGATATTCTTCCAAGGTATACTCCAAAAAAGGAAATCGAACAAAAGTTGATCAATGTACTCTTTCAATGATTCCTCCTCAATTCTCTAAAATTTTCTTTCAAAACTTCTATTTTTTTTTCAAAAATTTCTCCCAGGATTTGTTTAGGTCTTCTCGCAAAAGTACTTCCAGTAATTTGTCCAAAACTCTCTGCAAGAATCCTTTCAAAGATTTCTCCAGAATTTCCAGGTTTTATTTTCAGAAATTCTTTCAAGGATTTTTGTAGGCGCTCTTTCCGAATGGAATCCAGGAATTCTTGCAAGAATTTCTCCGGCAATTTTTCCAAAAATTTTCTCCAGCAATTATTTCAAAGATTTTTTACAGACATTCTTACAAGAATTTCGTCTAAAGATACCTCTGGGATTTCCTTTGATGATTTTTTGATTCACCCAAGGACTTCCCCGTAAAGTTTTTCTGCAGAAGTTACTAGAAAAAAAAATGCTTGGTAAGTATCTTAAGCAGTGACCTTGGATGGACTTATGTAGGGATCATCGAAAGTAATCATATAGAGATTCTTGATGGACTTCTTCTAGGAATCCTTTAACAGAATCGATGGTGAATTTTCAAGACGAATTTTTGGAGGCATTTCTGTTCATAGATTTATTTCTGAAGATATGTGTGGAGGAATCCTAGAAGTAACTTCTGGAAGATTCCCCAGAGATTCTTTTGAAGAAATATTTGGCACACTTTTTGGGACAATCTTGGAGAAAACATTAAAAGAAACAACTCATTAAGGAATCCTCAGAAAATGTTCATTGTTGCAGTTCTTGGAGATATTCAAAACGAAATATTTGGATGAATTTCAGGGGAAATACTGTAAGAATTCCCGGATCAAGGAATTGAGCAGCATTTTTTAGAGAAATTTCTGGAAGAGTTTCTGGGGTAACTTTTATTATCTTGGAAGAATTTAAATTTCTAGAGAGAGATTCTAGAAGAATCTTTGTAGTAATACTTGGAGATTTTTCAGAGGAATTCACATAACTAGATGAATAAATTGAAGAACTCTAGAAGAATTTTTTGAAACAATTCATGGAGATGTGCTAAAAGGTTTATTGAAAGTATTTTCGATGTAGTTATTGAAGACTTTGGGATCCTGGAATGATTTCTTCATAGACTCCCGAAGAAATCTTTGTGAGAAGTTCTGGAGAAGTTTTTGGAAGCATTCCAAGAAAAATTCTTAAAGTTGTCGTAGGAGGAATTTTAGAATAAATTGGATTTTTTCCTGGGGTAATCCTTGTAAGAATTCTCAATATAATCCTCGGAAAAAATCTTCTCCTTGGAGAAATTTCTGGAGAAATCCCTGCAATAATCATCTTTGGAATCCTAGGAATAATTCCTGTAAGAATCTAAGCAGGTAATTTAAAAAAAATGGGAATTCTTGTAGGAGGTTATGTAGTGAACTCTTGAAAAAAATCCGTAGTGAACTCAGCTACATTCTGCAAAAAAAAATAATGTTTGAAGCATTTTCGGAAAAAAATCTTGGGAGAATTCTTAGAGATATTCATCAAAAAATATATAGAGGGATAAATGAGAGAGTTTCTGCAAAATTTTTGCATGGATTGAAGAAATTTGCGAAGGAAATGCTTGAGGAATGAAGTAATCCTTTCATAAAATAGGTGGAAACCTTAGAAAATAAAAAAATATCCTTGCAGAAAATAATTGGAGAATTTGTTTTTCAATTCTGCTGACTTTTGCTGCAACTTTCCTGGAAGAATCATTGGATTTTTTTTTTCAGAAATGCCAGAAGGTTTTGGAAAAATCTAGAAGAAATCCTAGCAGAAATCAGTTAGGGAGGCCTTAAAGAAATCCCTAGAGTAGCTTCTAAAGAACTCTTTGAAGTAATTGCTGTAAGAATTCTACAGGGAGTATTTGGTATTTATCCCTGATTAAATGATGGGAAAAAATTTTGATCTAATTGAATTGATTTTAAAAGTTTCTAAAAAAAATCTCGAGGATTTTTGAAAAAATTCCTGGATGATTGCTTGAAGGAATTCCATGAGGTTTTTTGGCATGAATTCCTGGAGGACTCCTGTAAAATTTTCAGAGTAACTCCCACAAGAATTTCTTATAGATTAGGTTAATAACTCTAGAAGTGCTCATGGAACAGTAAGCTGGTAAACAGGATTTGTCATAATTTTGGAGAACTACTCAAAAGATGACCATCTATCTGCTCCATCTGACAATCAGGATATTGGATACGCCGTAAATTGGAGAACCAGGTGGATCCTAACACAGGTTGAACGACCATTCAGATTGATTCTTTGTCTGAATCCAAAGCAGCTGCTTAGTTACCGTTATAAGCGACGCAGCTGACAGGTTTCAGCAACTTTCCTCCCCAACAAAACTGTTGAATATTATTCCATCAATCGGAAAAACGAATTAACTCACAGCTGGCTTCCAATTATTCAGGAAACACAAATGCAAAAGAAATAATCCCAATAAAACTCAGCAGGCAGTCCCTTTTTTCCCCAGTAGGTATGAATAAGAAAGAATTCCAATTACACAGTTCGACAAAAAAAAACTTTTGCCGTGATCAGAGACCCCATTGGTAGGGCAAAAAAGCGCATGGAAAATGTAGAAAAATGCCATTTTCAAATTTGTTGGAGCACCCCTAGAAACTTTTTGAGATGAGTTTGAATTTTGTTCATTTTTGAAGGTTTGACACGAGCTTTAGAAATCATCATAAACACATTTGAAATGCAATATCTTTGAAATGCAAATTTGTGCACCGCTAAAATTTTCTCAGATCTGAAAAGTAACTTTGATAAATAACTAGTCAAAATTTCAGCCTATTACGACATTCCATTTCATTGATACATATCCGGGAAGAATCAAATATGACTTATATAATACAAATCCTTGAAGTTTTCTCTTAATTCAATCACAAAAAGCAAGCCCCTATCCTTATCTAATCATGACAACATAACTATTTTACTTTGATTTGACTTCGAAATGCTACACTTGTGATCTAAATAATTGAATTCAAATTTTCGAGAAGAAAATCCGGTCGATCTTTCAAATTACTAACGTGGTAAGCCTGTGTAAAAATAAAAATAAAATCTAATACATTTATATTTTGCGATCAGTACAAAAAAAAAACGTTCCCTGTGTTTTCGTGGGTTGTCTATATTCACTTAATGTTTCGAAGAACCTCCTAGCCATACCAAGGTGGTAAAATTGATAATTTTATTGAATAATACAAACTTATTTCAATACAATGAATTGAAGCTGGCATTGCGCAGAAAACATGGGTTGAGTTCACGACTGTTCAAAACAATACAACCCTAAAAAAATGCAAACCAAAAATGAGAACACTCTCCATTTACCATTAGTTATCGTACAAGCACTGTTGCTTTCATTACACTTTAGTTAGTTTCACAATACAGAATGTGTATGTTGGGGCATTACCATTGAAGACACTTTTATGAAATTAATTGAATTTGTCATGTAGTAAAATGTTAATTTCAAGCTAAATAATGTCCTCCACGATTGTAAAATTGCTTCATAAGTTCCAGCAGCATAGGGTCTGGAACCATTTGGGCAGGATCACCTATTTTGGGCACTTGTGTCTATGACTCAGTCAATTTAGAACCGATTGACTTGATTTTTGAGACACGATCAGATACGCATATTATCTAGATGTGCAACAATACAAGTCAATCGGTTTGGAATTGACTGAGTTATAGCAGCAAGTGCCTAAAATAGGTGCTCCTGCCTAAATGATCCTAGACCCTATTTGTTAATACAGTGTTAAATATTATCTATCCAGAAGCACAGAGGCGAGTTAATATAATTTATTTAGTCCAAATACACTCTTAGAAAAAATCATGTAAATTTAAGTTCACTTGTATGCACAAAAAAGGAGCGGCCCGTTTGACACAAATTTACGTCTTCTATCACAAATAAAATCGAGCTAGCAATTGCTAGAGCCGAAACGAGAGATAACACACATGTAAATAAAATAATGAACTGGATTTGAACTCTGATCCGCTGATTGAGAGGCACGTACTATAAATCTCGGCAAAATCACCAAGTTGCGAGACAAACGATAAATGTGAAACTGTTTCTACCTATCTGGTCAGATAGGTTTGTTGACATATTGTGCAACCAACTCGAACTTACATGATGGATGTAAAATTAAGTCAAATTTTCCATTCAGTCATGAAATGTTTACGCACGTTGATGATTTACGTCACGTGTAAAATCCTAATTTTTTAAGAGTGTAGTCCAAATTAATTTCAATGCAGAGGTCGTTGGAGTTTGAAAATATTTTCCGCATCGTATTTAATTTTTTAAGAACATGGAACTGCTTGATATCCACCAGGTCAAGCAATCTGGAATGATTGCTAAGATACACACTAAATCATTGAAAAGTATTCTCTTCTCATCCATATGCGATATATGGATATTTAAATTTGGGCACGACTCGCAATTCGATCAAAACAAAATACTTTCTTGAATTAAGTTGACGAAGTGTATTTTGCCTGAATTGTGATCCTAATCCATCGCATTGAAAATCGCAGATTATTGGTATTTAAACATGATTATGAAAGTAACATTTGATGTCAAATGTTACAATAAACTTTGTTCATTTTCATAAGAGACAAAAATTTTTTTGAAAACTGCAATTAGAACATAACATTTATTTGGAAAAGTTTTTCCTTAAAATACTCATGTTGACCTCAATGAATTAACGTTCTTCCTGTGGATCCTTTGTAATCATATCCTATAATTTCTCGTATAGCTTTCTAGAATCATACTTAGTTAAACCAGATGTTTGAAATACAATTTTCACCTTCTTCAGTCAGAGACTGAAAAATATATTACCACTAGAAAACGGACGTCACATCTAGTGACCTAGTGGAGAACTTGACAAGAAACGTCTTCTCCTACTGGAGCGGAAATCCATCCAATATTCCGAGGCGTACGAAGTATCCGAAAGACTGACGCTTCACGGCATTAACGCATAGAAGCTTTTTAAATGGATATGAATATGGGCGTGCTTTATGGGATTAGATTAATAAAATAAACCTAAAAGATTTTCACTATATAAGTCAGAGTTAGGCCTTCGCGGATATGTATCAATGAAACGGAATGTCGTAATAGGTAGAAATTTTGACTAGTTATTTATCAAAGTTGCTTCTCAGATCTGTGAAAATTTCAGCGGTGCACAAAACTGCATTTCAAAGATATTGTATTTCAAATGTGTTTATGATTATTTCTAAAGCTCTTGTCGAACCTTCAAAAATGAATAAAATTCAAACTCATCTCAAAAAGTTTCTAGGGGTGCTCCAACAAATTTGAAAATGGCATTTTTCTACATTTTCCATGCGCTTTTATGCCCGACTAATGGGGTCTCTGATCACGGCAAAAGTTTTTTTTTGTCGGACAGTGTTATACTGGCCCATCTCACCTCGTTCCGTTCCGTTGTTGCCCTATGAAAAAGTCAACAAACGAAGTTAAACGTATTTTGATTGTTTGCCGTACGACCCTGAGAAGCCATATAGTAGCATCATCAGTCCGTCCGAGCTCTGGAAAAACTAAGCGAACGCAGCGTGGGCGGGCCGGGGATGAGATTATATCGACAGCTAAGGGGGGCTCACTCATCCCCGATTGAATTTAGAGCGACGAGCATCATTGTTGGATTTTTCAATTTGTCGCTAGGGTCATTAGATTGCGAGGAGGGGAGATCTCCTTTTCACAAAAGGTCACCTGTGATTGTGTGTTGACATTCACGCAACATGTGTGGGCGGATCACATACAGAGTTTTCGTCTGTGGCACAGTTCTGAGCTTGGTTTACAACCAGGGGTAAACTGAGCGATAGCAAACATCAGTATACAGTGTATTTCAGGATTTACAAGTTGTACAAACCAGCTTGTCGCATATTGGCTTCCTCTTCTATTAGGCACAACCTTTTAAATCAAAATTTCTTCAAACTGACTAAACATCAGTTCTTGCAGGAGGGGAGGGACAGTACAATAAAATGAACAATTGGGGGATTCACTGAACAGCGTAAAACGCTTAATCAGGGGTTCCCAACGTTTTTGAGGTGGCCACACCCTTCAAGAATTGTCAAAACATCTGCGGTCCAATGGAAATTTTTAGAAAAAAAAAATGAATTAAATAAACGAAACCGAGTTTTTTGGTACAGTGACGTAGCCAGATATTGACTGTGGGAGGGATTTTGGACGATCAATGATACTTTTTTTATTCGACACTCACATTTCGTAAAAATTATGTCATAAACATTCAATTTGAGTCGTTGTTGATAAATAGCGGCGCAGCCAAAAAATGTTTTCTTCTGAAGGCGTTTTATACTGAAAATTTGTTCCTCAAATTGCGGCTTTGGGGGGGCGGTATACATAATTAAAAATTGGTATAATTTTCACAAAATAGAATAAAAAATTATTTTTTTCTGGTAACATTGCGGCCCCTCTAGACTGGCTTAACGACCACCCCCCCCCCCCTCTCCCCAGAGGGCAGCGGACCACCGGTTGGGAACCCGTGTGGTAAATCCAGATTATTCCGATTAAACGTCGCATTTTAAACTGTTTAGTAAGCCCCCTTAATATAAGGAAATATACTAATTTAGCGAGAAATCAGTATTTATGGAAGAATATCTAGATGATATTTTCAAGAAATTCTATATGATAAAGAAATACAAATATGTGGTGTTTGTTCAGAACGAATTGTTTGTTGATATCCGTAAAATACTTGGGGCTTTCAGGGCTAGATATTCGATGCAGTAGAGCTACTACTGCCATAATAAATTCAATGCTGATTACTTATGGTTACCAAATTTCAGTATCTTCTGTCCTGATACGTCCTAGCTTCTCAAGGGTGCCCGTTAGATCTCTTTAGCGATTTCCTAGGAATCTACTGCAGGAATTCCTACATCAGGTTTTCCTTGGAATTAATTCCAGGAAAAGTTTCTCTTGAAAATCTTTTTGGAGTTTGTTCAGAGATATATCGACGAATCCTTCAGGATTCAAGGATTATTCCAGGCATTCTTACAGAGATTACTTCAGAAAATTTATTCCAGGAATCTTTCAAGAATTTTTTCAATAACTTTTTCTAGGACTCTCCACAGGTGTCTTCTGGAGTTCTTTGAGGGCTTCCTTTGAAACATCGTCTCCCAAGCTTGGCTCTCGCAACCCTCCAGTCTTTCGTCACCCCGCTTTTCGTACAACAATGCAAGCGTGACTGAAAGCGGTTTGGGGATTGCGCAGAAAAGTTTAGGAAGCAATGCTTTAAAAATTTAAAAATTCTCCAATATTTTTTTTTTGTGAAATTTCTGGAAGAATTGCTGGAACATCTCTGGAAGAATCTTTGAAGAAATCAAAAGAGATATTTCTGACGAGCAAATTCAGAAAGAACTTTTGTAGAATCTTTTGCAGAAACCCCTAAAGAAATTTTTATAGGAATTCCTGGAGGAACTCTCGGATGAATTTCCGGAGGAATTTTATGAAAAAAATCCATGAAAAAACTTTTGAAGAAATCCCTTGCTGTAGTTCTTAAAGAAATCATTAAAATACTGAAGCAATACCTGAAGAGATTTCAGAGGGAATCCATGAAGGAGTTACCAAACGAATCCCTGTAGGAATTTTTCAAGAATTTGTCGAGAAATCTAAAGTCTTATTCCTGAAAAATACGTTGAGATATTTCTGAAGTAATCCCAAAGAAATTCCTAAAAGAATCGGGAAAAATTCCTGGATTTACCAGAAGAAACTTCCAGGAAAACCATTGGTGAAGCTCCAAGAGATGATATTGTGAAACTTTAGAATAATTTCTGAAGAAATCCTTCAAGAACTATAACAATAGTTTTCTGAAAAAAAAAATCCTGGAGTAATCCGTACAATAAAAAAAAACAAAATCCGTACAATCTCTTAACTAATTTCCAATGAAAGGAGTTCGTGAGGAAATACCTGTACAAATTCATGAAAAAATCACCAAAATATTTACTAAAACAAAAATCGCTGGTTGAAAGAATTTTTAACACAATCTTTGAAAGAACTTCTGAATGCAGAGATGATCCAGCCTAGGACCAAAAACCTAAATATTAAAGAAATATAAAACTGTTGGCTCCCTGGAAAAAATTATGAAGAAATCCCTGGAGAAGCTTCTGATTCCTTCAGGAGGATTTTCTATAGAACAAAATAGAAAAAAAATCCTAAACAAACTCTTGGTGGAATTTCTGAAGAAATTCTTAAGGGCATATCTAACGGAAGCTCTTGAGAAATTTTTGAGATATTTGGAAGGAATTGAAAAAAAATTAAAGATTTCCTGGAGTAATTTTCAAAGATACAGTACAATTACAACAGTATAGTGATACTGAGTACAAGGAACCCATAGATGATTCCTTAAGGAATCTTCAGATAAATTACTGAAGGAATCTCTGGAAGAATTTCTAGAGGAAACTTTGATGATTTTCTTTAATCCCTGGAAGATTATCTTAAGGAATCCCTGTAGGATTATTTTTTAGTAAACGCAATATTTAAAGGAATTCAGAAGTATTGATTTTCTCGAAGAAATCGCTGAATGTATTTTCTGAAAATAACTCAGAAGAAAAAAAATCAAGGAGTAATTTTTGAGGAAACTAACTAAGGATCACTGGATTAATTTCTATAGCAATGCATGGATGACTTTACAAAAGAATCCCAGGATAAGTTTTTGAAGAAAACTCTGGAATATTTACTAAAAAAAACCTGAAGAAATCCAAGCAAGAATTTGCAAAAGAGTTCTTTATTCTTTAGTTCTATGTTTCTGAATGAATCTCTTGAGAACTTTAGAGGAATTCATGAATGCCTCTGTGGCTTTTCTAAAGAAATCTCTGGAATAATTCTCAAAGGAGTTCTCAGAGAAATCACACAAGAAATCCCTTTCAGAATTTTTTAAAGACTTCATGGAAGTCTTGCTAAAAGAAATCACTGGGGGAATTTCTGAAGCAATACCTGGAGATATTTCTCAAAAAAAAAAAATTGGACAAATTTCGAGAAATTATTGGTACAATTTTTCGAAAAACTGCTGAAGAAACTCCTCCAGGATTTCTTATTGAATTTAATGCGGAATTTCTGAAGCAATCAAGCAAGATTTTCTAAAATAAATATTTGAGATTTTTTTTAGAATATAATCTAATGGAATTTCCGGAAATATTTCCCAATGTTTTCCTGACATTTTTTTTGAAATAATATACAAAAAAAATTCTAGGGGGAAATTTTTGAAGGAATCCCTGAAGGACTTTCTGGATAATTATCTAGAAGAATTTCTGAATACATCGCAAAACGAATTTCTGAGCACCCGTAACGTGGGTAGATCACCTTATAATGGTGCATTGCGGTGTAAGATCTACCAAATCAAATTTTGATCTTGATATTTACCGTGTTTGTAAATATTCCAAGATCAAAGTTTGATGCTTTTTTGTGTTTTGTAGTTAATTTTGTTTCAATGTACTGCTAATCAACATTTTATTTCAGCAGGTTTGAGGTAAATTTATCGTATGATATAAATAATATTGTAAAAATATGCAACTGTGGCGAGCGTATCACTAATATGTAGCTTATTTGACGTACGATGTTAATATTATTTTATATTTCAGATTATCAACCGAAGAATCTAGTAATTGAACCAAATGCCATCAAGACGACGAGGAAACAAGGATGAATCGGGCAGACAACTGATTCGAAGCAGTCTAACAATGGTGTGCTTGAACGTTAACCAAGCGTATCCTTTGGAGTTTACCCTTCCACTAACAACACCCAAATTCCCGTGACACCTAGGCCTGAGAGATCGTAGAGTTGTCTACATTTTTCATGGGTGTCCAAAACTAACCATCCTTTCCCATTCCTCAGCAGTCGCAAGGACGTGGCCAGGACAGTGCTCGACCATTGGAGGATTGGCTCAGTCTTGTCTAAGAGTCAGAGATTAGTCCCAAATCTTTGTGCTTTGGTTCGGACGGGAAGGAGGCAACCCTCATAACAGCGGTCTAGAACTGTACCACCTACGAATTTGTGCGACTCGCTTAATGCTAATGCTAATGCTAATGCTAACATCGCAAAACGAATTTCTGAAGGATTCCCTACAAAATAACTATTATTCGGAGGAATTTCTGTCGGAATCCCTAGGAGTAGTCCCAAAAGGACAGAGATTTTTTTGAACGTATGAGTGCTCAAAACAATCGTAATACTCATATGAGAGGTTTTCCTATATGTAGGGGGAGGAATTTCCAATATCATAAAGGATACTTTTTAACGTATGGAAGCATAAAAATTGTAAAATTGACGTAAATTCTACAGCATGTTTGTGAGAGCGCAGAATAGCTTGAAAAACCGTTATTCTATTGAGCATTTATTTCCAGCCCAAAACACGAAAAATGATGCCACTTTCGACTCGATATTTTTCAATTGGAATGAGATTTTATTCGTACACTAGATTTTGCGAATCATTTACTTTTGCATTAACACATGAATACCATTTTTATTCACCTAGCTTTCAATAAGGGCGTAAAGGAAAATACCTAATTGTTCTTTTCGAAACTTTTTAATGCGATAACGGTTTGTCGGATTGAAATGATGTCTTGGAAAATGTTCGAAGATATTTGAAGGGCTAGTAGAAAAAATAAACTGACAGTAATAATCATCGCGGATCTATGTTAGAAGTAAAATAATATCAATTTTCCAAAAACCTTAGTCTTTGATTTTTGCCTTTCTAGTACACCAAGGTGTACCGAAAGGCTATATGTTCACTCCAAAAATAAAATTTCGATAGAGCCCCCAGAGGGGCAAGTTTCATATACCAATCGACTCAGCTCGACGAGTTGAGATGATGTCTGTGTGTGTGTATGTGTGTGTGTGTATGTATGTGTGTGTGTATGTGTACAAAAAAAGGTCACCTCACTTTTAGATAGTAAATATCAACCGATTTTAACGATTGATGGTTCATTCGACGCGGCATCTGGTCCCATTGTTTCCTATTGAAAATGGTTCGGATCGGTCCAGCCGTTCCGGAGTTATGGCCATTTAGGTGCTCCGGAACCGGTACCCCCGGAAGGGGCCAGACATGAAAATGCACCAAACCCATGCATGCGACCCATCAAACCACGGCATTTACGATTATCTGATGAATGGTAAGCAGGAAAATAGTCTCAGACCATATCTGAACCGGTAGTGTTCCGGAACCGGTTCTGGGTGTCCCGCCGGAAGTGGCCAAATATCAAATTGAACATAACTCATGCATGCGACACATCAAACAGCGGCTTTTTTGATAATCCGATGAACGGTTAGCAGGAAAACAGTATCAGACTACATCTGAACCGGTAGTGTTCCGGAACCGGTTCCGGATGTCCCACCGCAAGTGGCCAAATATAAAAGAGTACCAAACCCATGCATACGACACATCAAACAACGGCATTTCCGATAACCTGATGAACGGTAAGCAGGAAAACAGTATCAGACCATATCTGAACCGGTAGTGTTCCGGAACCGGTTCCGGGGGTCTCGACGGGTGTGGCCAAATATAAAAGAGTACCAAACTCATGCATGCGATACAACAAATAATGGCTTTCCTAATAACCTGATGACTGGTTATTATATTATATTTGGTATGGGGAAGACTTCCAGAGTCCAAAATGGCGATCGGATATCCAAAATGCCGATCTAAAATTTAAGCTGGCGGCTCCGAATTCAATATCGCGCCTGTTTAATTGAGTTTTAGGCCAACAATGCAATATTGGTATATTTGGTATGGGGATGATGTCTGGATTCTAAAAATGGCGACCAGAACATCCAAGATGACAATCTTTAATCTTAAATGGCGGCTTCAAATTCAAGATAGCGTCTTTTTCTTAGGAGTTTGAGGCTCAAACATCGAAAGCCAGATAAACGATATGATTTCTGGTATGATGAAATGGATTTCTGTTAATTGTATGAAAGTGCGATATACATAAACATTTCGCTTGAGTTTTATTGAAATGGGGTTTCGAAGGCACGAGAAAGGCGCCATCACCGCTAGGTGGATTAATTAGGGTTTTTTCTATTCTTTTTCTATAGGAAGCTGACTTTCAGTCTCAAAATTTGCCAAGTAGCCCAGGATAGTCAAATGTTTCTATCTATTTTATTCTCGATTTTTTTAATTTTTAACCAATTTTCAAGGAAACATTTTTTATGTTTTTGAGATTAAAAACAGATTCTACATACACATCCCACTGGAAAAAACTATGCATGTTTTTTCCCTACATCAATTATACTTGAGTTACAGCAAAATAAGTTTAAAAAAAAAACAAAAAAAAAATTAAGAAAAATGACCTTGTGAAATGTTATTTGAGATTTTTTGGACTGTTTTATAGTTTTTATCAAAAAAGAAGTTCATTTGAGGGAGCCAGAATCAAAGGGGTGTCAGTGACCATTTTGTCGATTTTGTGCTGACCATAACAAAATATTCTTCAGATTCAAGCTTTCAGGAGCATTAAGAAAAATTACAATAAATCGGACAAAATTGGGTTGATTTTGAAACTTCATACATTTTGTATGGAATGAAAAATTGGTAAATTGGTGAAAAAACTTTAAACCTCATTTACTCGAAAGTGGGGTTTTGTTATTTACACCCCTTTGCTTCTAACCCCCTGATTTGTTTCTTAGAAATGTAAATTTAATGTCTCGAGTAACATTTAACAGAGAGCATTTTTTTTATTTTATCTGTATTAACAAGATTTTTAGCCTTTGGCTAGTTCATCTCGGGACTCACGCTGTACTTCCCTTCCGAAGGAAGAACCCACATTTTGTGAGTTTTGCCAAGAATGGGATTCGATCCCAGGTCCTCGGCGTGATAGTCATGTGTTCTAACCGTCCGCTCTAACTGTATCATGTGTTCTAACTGGTCCGCTCCATCAGAGAGCATTTTTTTTTAATATTTTTTTTTGTTTTTTTGTTTTTTTTTTTAATTTGCTGTAATTTTAGTTGGGAAAACAGCTTTCTACAGGAAAAATAATATAAAATCGAAGAATAAGGTTTTTGAAAAAAAATGAAATTATATGACATCTTCTACTATATCTACTATCTACCATACTTTTGTCATTGGGGTGAAAATTTTACCTGTTGACTGTACATGTATGAATAAATAAATATAGATCCGCGATGTCAGATTATTGTCAGTGATTTTTTTCTCGAAGTCCTTCATATATCCTCAAACATTTTCAAAGACATCTTTACAATTCAACAAACCGATTTCAGGTTATATATTTTTTTAGAATAGCGAGCTAAAATCTTAATCGAACAAAATTATGCATGGACGAAATCAGGATTGGATAACCTAATCAAAAGAAGCGTATTGTCATACAAGATTTTTTTTTTCAAAGAGCTAGTTACTCCGTGTGTATCCCGTAACGTCGATAGATCGCCTTACAATGGTGCGTTTCACTGTAAGATCTACCACACCAAATTTAGATCTTGCTACATATTTCCCTGTCTAAAGTTATCAGGCAGTTATGTACAATCTACGATCTAAGTTTGGTGTACTTTGTTTATGTATGTGTTGGTGTTATATTTGAGTTTATACTGCTAATTATCATTTCGTTTCAGGAGGATTCTGGTAAATTTCGTATATGAATAAATGCTAACCAAATATAATCATAACAGTTTAGTTTTCAGATAACAAACGTGTTTGGGGCTCCGCAGTGCCTCAAACGGGGATTTTCTTTCCGCAGAAAGAAAACACAGGGGAAGTACTTCTACACTAAGCACTTTATTTTCTCACTAACTTTGCGTTGTTGAAGCCACGCAAACGCTTTTACACTTCTACTTCGCGTTGTCGAAGCCACGCGAACGCTTGTAATCTTCGAATATATCACTTGTCACTTCTTGACCGTTTGCCGGGTCAATTCAAAACTATTTCGACATTCGGAGTTGCGATGCTGCTTATATAGTCCCTCAGAGTACTTCTGGAATGTTCTATAACTTTCTCGGATAGAACATTCAGGAACTTTCCTCCATTCTGGCTGCACTGCTCGAACCAAGTCACTCACGGTCACTCACTCGCAGCATGCATGTGTTCGTCCAACTGGGTGCCGCCGCGATGACGCGCGCTCGCTCACAGCTGTCATCATCAATCATCATCGTTAGTGGTGAGTGGTCCCGCGCTGGGCTCGCTGTCGCTGCCGTGTTTACGTTTGTGGGAGCTGGAGTGAAGTTGCTCATGCTCGTAGGGGAAAGTGGGGCACATTTTCCACCGGAGCGTTCGATGAGCGCGAACATACTGCCCCCGGGCTGGAAGTATTCCTGTCGAAGCAACGGCATCGGATGACGGTTGGCTTCTCTGCAATCGAGTTGAAGCGGTGGTCGACGCTTCGGAATCTTTCCAAAACTCCGTCTTCGTCGTGTTGGTTGATGGCGACTCTCGGTGGGCAATTCGACACAATACGTCTTCCGATCGGATAATCCAACGTGTTCATCATTGGCTGGGCAGAGTTGTTCGATAAATGTTTCTGAGCAACCTTTCGCACAGTTGAACTCACCCACTCGAGCAGATCTCGAATCGTCCGCAATAGTCTTTGGTGGTGGTTTTGCTGGCTTTGTATGCCACTTCTTCTTGGCCTTCGATCTTAGCAGGTCTCGTTGCTTTCCTGGCTTGCAGTTGCTGTTATAGACCGTGACACGTGCAGCAGTGTCTGGAGCCATCTTCACGCTGTCTGCTGCAACAGATCCACACTCCATGGTCTTCAACTCGGACCCCTTGGAAAACATCGCTGGGTTAACTAGAGGTATCACCCATGTTGATGGCTTGGAGGGCTCCCCTAGAGCGGACTCCACTTGGTGGATGACTGTCGCGAGCGATGGTTTTTCGTCCAACAGCAGCCTTGGTTTGTCAAGAACGATCTCCCATTGGGTTGCAGCTGTTGCACTACACAGTGGCATTACGTGCGACAGCTTGAAGCGCTCATCCTGATCGATCTTCACGTGTGTCGGGGTTTCTGCAGTGGAACCTGGCAGATGATCACTGCACGGCTTGGTCTGCTCCTTGTGAGCAGACTCTGGTTCTACGGCTGATGTCGCTGTGCGTAGAGGGTATTCTACGCAGGACAAATCAGAGAGTTCCTCCTGAGCGGACTCTGACACTCTTGTGCTTGTCGTGGACTCGGTGGTACGTGTCTGGAGATTCATCAGCTCCTTTACAGACGGGTTGGCCTGTATTCTCGGGATGAAGGCGGATCCTTCGACGAAAGTTGCAGTGTGAGCGGGCTGTTCCACACTGGACGGGCCAGAGAGCTTCTCCTGAGCAGGCTCTGGGTACTTCAAGGCTTTCACTGCCATAGTCTCGGTGCTAGTCTCCACTCGACGTTGCTGCTTGAAACTGGTCAGCTTGGAATGCTCCTTCCGAGCGGATTCCGGATGCTCGACGGTTTTCGTATAATGGGCGTTTGGATGTGGTCCCACACTTGCTTGTCGGGAGTGCTCCTCCTTATCGCACTCCAAGTGGTGTTGATGATCCACTTCATGCAGTAGACCAGGGGCTGCTGACTCGTCAGACTTTACGGTGTAACTTGATGAGTCGGAGTGCTCCACCCGAGCGGACTCCCACTGGCGATGGTTCCGGATACTTACTGGCTTGCAGTGCTCCTTCTGAGCATTCTTCGGTTGGTGATCTGATCGCACCTTTCGAGTCGGTCGTTCTATTCTGGGTGCGCTGAAGAGCTTCTTGCAACCACACTGCGATTGGTGGTGAATCCATGGCGTTCTTCCAGAAGCTTTCCAATCCTCGCTGACTGGTTGGGTTGCCTGGACGGGTATCGCAGTGCCACTCGATTGCTGCACACAGGATCGGTTGGATTGCTTCGTAGCTGTTAACTCTGTCCGGAGGGAAGTCCGCTTCCAATCCACGCCTTGTCGATCTTTACTGCATGGTACGCCACATCTCGTTGTGTGACGCGGTTTCTTCGTACAGGACGACCTATCGTGTTCCCCGTAAATGTTGTTCGGTTCGTCCTTGGACGTCTCAGAGATTGCCGGCGGCTCTAGACTGGATGAGTCGTAGAATTCTTCTGAGACGGACTCCACCTGATGCCGATTATGAAGGCCACCAAACGCTCGGCTCTCTCTCGGCTGCGACTTGGCTGGTGGCTGGGTAGGTGTCACAGTGTGATTTGTTGGCGTCACACTGGACCAATTCAAATGCTCTTCCTGAGCGGGATCCATCTTGTTGACGGTCGTCGCAACGTGATGCAGCGGTTTCACGTTGGACTTGTCAGATTGCTCCTTTTGAGCAACCTCTGATCGCTGCCTGCTTTGAAAGCTTACCAAAACAAGGCGCTCACTTTCGCTGAGTTCATACTTACCAGCCAAGCTCGCGGATAGCTGCTCTATCCTTAGCAGTGCTTCGGTGTGCAGCCGGTAGAATTCCATCTCCAAATCACCCTGATCCTCGAACTCCGATGCCGGGATGCGATCCAAAATTTCCTGGTGAAGCTTGACGTACTCCTGGTAGTACGTGCCTAGCTTCTTCTCGTACACCCGCAGGAGCGATGATCTTATCTTCGACGGGTCGTGCTCTGCCTCCACCAGGTTTCCCAAAATGTGCCGGGTCTTCCGCGAGACCTGTTCACGGAGATGGATGAGCAGCTGTATCTCATGCATGGCGGGTGCTTCAAATTCCGGTGTGTGGTGTCTCATCTTCACTTGTACGGACGGTGGTTGGTCGATAAGTCCTTTTTTCGGTGCTCACACAAGAATTCACCGACGGTGCCGATCTCCTTTGACCGGCGGAAATCCTCGACTGGTCACCTCGTTGACCAGGGGAACGACTTGTTAGGACCGAACACCTCACTGATCGGCGGACGATCTTGTCCTTGGTGACTAGCACGGGCTGTCCTGCTTCCACTGATACCTCCTTGATCAGCAGAAGGCTTTTATGGTACCGATAGCAAGGCTTGCTGATCGGTATAAAATTGTCTTCTTGGTTGTCTTGCCGGCGGCAAGAAAAACACATCCAGTGCCGATCGTCCACTGACCGGCGGTAATTCCTCTCGCCCGTTGACCAGGGAAACACTTCTTCTGGGGCCGATGACCTCGTTGATCGGCAGGAAATCGTCTTCGTTGGTGCCTTTGCCTGCGGCAAAGATGTCACCCGTAATGCTCGTCGTACACTGACCGACAGGATTCCTCGACTGGTCGCCTCAATGACCAGCAGGACGCTTCGCTGCGGCCGACCGACTCTTCGATAGGCTGGTGTCCTCACTGGCGGTAAGGAAGTCACCGTTGATACCGATCTCTCGTTGACCGGTACGGAACTCCTCGGCTGGTCGCCTCGTTGACCAGCAGGACGTTTCACCAGGACCGACTGACTCGTCAATCGGTGGGATTCTTTCGACTGGATGGTATCTTTGCCGGCGGCAAAGAAGTCACCGTTGATGCCAACCGTTCACAGATGATCGGCAGAGATTCCTCGACTGGTCGCCTCGTTGACCAGGGGAACAACTCGCTGGTGCCGATCTCCTCGCTGACCGGTGGAAAATCCTCCAGGTGAAGGGTCTCTTTTCCACTGATCGCTCCTCGACCAGCAGAAAGCTTCGCTGATACCGACCGACTCGTCGATCGGTAGAAGTCCTCCAATGGGATGGTGTCTTTGCCGGCGGCAAAGAAGTCACCGTTTGTGCCGATCGTCCACAGACCGACAGGGATCCTCGGCTGGTCTCCTTGTTGACCAGGGGAACTACTCACTTGTGCCGATTCCTTGTTGACCGGCGGTCTTCAGGGATAGGGTCCTGCTTCCACTGATTGCTCCTCAAATCAGCAGAAGGCCTCGACGGGTTGGTATCCTTGCCGGCGGCAGGGTGTCGTTGGCTCCGGTCGGCTCGCTGACCGGCAGGGGTTCCTCGCTTCGATATAGAACCGGGGACTGTAGGCCGGTTCCACTCCACAGGTACGGTATCCGGTTCGGACGGACCAAAATGTTGAGGCGCCGCAATGCCTCAAGCGGGTAGCGTTGGACTCCTTCGGTATTCCGGGCGGGAAAATGTCTCGCAAGACCTCGGGATGCCACGGAACACAGGGATCCTCCGTTGATCCGGCTCGAAGGACCAAAATGTTTGGGGCTCCGCAGTGCCTCAAACGGAGATTTTCTTCCTCGCAAGAAAGAAAAACGCACAGCAAGTACTTTACTCTAAAAGCTTTATTTTCTCACTAACTTTGCGTTGTTGAAGCCACGCAAACGCTTTTACACTTCTACTTTGCGTTGTCGAAGCCACGCGAACGCTTGTAATCTTCGAATATATCACTTGTCACTTCTTGACCGTTTGCCGGGTCAATTCAAAACTATTTCGACATTCGGAGTTGCGATGCTGCTTATATAGTCCCTCAGAGTACTTCTGGAATGTTCTATAACTTTCTCGGATAGAACATTCAGGAACTTTCCTCCATTCTGGCTGCACTGCTCGAACCAAGTCACTCACGGTCACTCACTCGCAGCATGCATGTGTTCGTCCAACTGGGTGCCGCCGCGATGACGCGCGCTCGCTCACAGCTGTCATCATCAATCATCATCGTTAGTGGTGAGTGGTCCCGCGCTGGGCTCGCTGTCGCTGCCGTGTTTACGTTTGTGGGAGCTGGAGTGAAGTTGCTCATGCTCGTAGGGGAAAGTGGGGCACATTTTCCACCGGAGCGTTCGATGAGCGCGAACAAAACGATATAAGAATATTCTAACATATAATAAACAATCACACTTATACACACCACACACATATCGCATCATTTATTAGGTAAGGGAGGGACCATCACGGCACCCGATTGAAACAATTTGGATGGGAGCCTGGAACTGCCTCCGCCTTGTTATTAACATTTCGTGGATTGAAGGCGGGCTCTTCGACCCCATCTATTCTGAGTATTCTGTCAATCGAGAACCTGATTTCGTAGTTGTTCGTGAGAAATACCTTTTGGAAGGAGATTCTTTTCCGTTCATGCGGGTTTCGCGCAAGTGTCTCTGCTTGCGGGTCCGCACAACCCTTTTTGGCTCTTCATAGAGGAGAATGATTGATCACTAACAACAGCACAATCTTGATCAATTCGCTTTTCAGATTATTCCAGTACTATAGGCAGCTGCCTTGCTACAGTAGATGGTAGAACAAAATCATCAAATCATCATCAAGAGCTAGTTACTCCACGAGTAACTTGGAGTAACCTCGACGACACTACTGACTTGAACCCTGCCGAGCTCTCGAATAAAAAAAGCGTTCATCTCATCGTTGGACTAAAACATCAAACATAAAAACACATTCTACCGTGACGTTACAACGTTTTGACGCCTTTTCCGTCAGATTTTCCACTATGACTCGTATATTCGACCGTAAACCCTCAAATATTTTTACATATTCGGATTCTTTGTAAAATTGCCAATAAGATTATTCTGTTCAACATTTAGTTTTCATTGGGAAAGTATGTTAAAATGGAAATAAGTAGCGTAACGTTACAACGTTGTAAAGTCACGCTACTCATTCCCATTTTCAACATACTTTTACAATGAAAACTAATATGCAAAAATATTTGAGGGTTTACGATCGAATTTACGAGTTATAATGTAAAATCTGATAGAAAAGGCGTCAAAATGTTGTAACGTCACGGTAAAATGTATCAAAATTAAATAGAGTTAATTTAAATTCAAACTTTTTACTTCAAATATAAATATAAAACTTATTGGGGTGCCTGTACCAGTTATCGCACTACCTAAGGAAACTATTTCTACAAAAATAAGAAGAAGACCAACGAATGTTTCCAATATGTCAAATGAGTGTGTAGTTTCCATACTTTACAGGAAAAATAAACAAACTGAGCCAAAACTACTTTACGTATTTATTACGGCGTGTGCCAATGATTGGAACCATGTACCAGTTATGGACCCATTTTCTTATTTCGGATCCACTTCGCACTATTTGCATGCATTCCTTATGGGATTAGCCATAACTGGTACACTATGGCGAAATAGGGTGCAAGGAAGCCGAAATTATAAGGAAAATGATTTATTTCTATAACAATTTTAGCAAGTTGTGAAGTTTGAATGATTGCAATCATCTTTTGTGAGTGTGATCTTGTATCCACACAATATTTCATGTTGTTTTTAATCGTTAAAGGTTGAAAATCAACTATAGCCAATTTGGTGTACTATAGCCATAACTGGTACACTGAGCCTATTTATTTTATCTATTTGATAAAATACAAACAATAGCTCATTTTTTTTTTTTTTTCATTCTTCCGAAATCCCGCCAACGCTCAGCCGATGGAACGACTCCACGTGCTCAGGCACATAAACGATCGCAAAAAATCTCAAATAAGTCACATTCAAAAAGCAACGTCATCAACCATTTCCAGAAGATATTCGACACAAAATCTCAATCGTCGTCATCTCACCTACCTCTAGGCCTGATTGCTCATGCTGGTGAAATTGATCGGCCTCCACCCTCGCACACATTGTACCACCATAGCTCGGACAAAGCGCTTTCAAGCCGCCGCAAATCGAGACTGATCTTGTGGTTCTTCCAACATGTCCAAAAATGGCACGACAGGTTATTGTGCCTGTACGCCTCTGCACATATGTATCGGGATTGGCAGATTAGTGCGAAAAAAGAGTGTCCCACCACCGGTAGGTATTCGGAAATATTTATCCCCATTAGCGCAGAACGCCGCGTGGACGACGACTCATTTGAATTTTATAACACGCGGAACCCCATTAGCTCATTTTGGAGAATGCGTGGTCCGACGACCGACCGGTACCGACTGACTGGTGGCTGGCGAAAACAGATCGATGACCTTACGCGATTCAGCGAAGGAAAGAGGCCAAGTGGAACTTGAACTTGAATCCGATTTTGCGGATGCGCGGCAAGTTTCGGTTACAGTTTCTTTTTTTGTGTTCAAGTACTTCTTGCTGTAGAGAAGGTTACGTGAACGCACAACCATAACTACGGTTTGAAAGTGGCCTTACTCCATCCCGGAAGATGACAGCATCCGTTTTGGGTTAATTTAGTGCTAAATGCTTCTTAATTTGTTTGTCTTTCATGAAGCCACTCAAATCTGTTATGAAATGGCAGAAGCTTAAGCTTGTCCTTTTGTGAAATCTACTCAATTACTCTTGAACATCTGAGAAAACTGCTGTTACGATCATCGATCAGTCAGTTTCCGCAGTTTCCGTTTACTTTCATCGCTCTATTCCACAAGATTTATGATTTCACCATCGTGGAAACATAAGATTTTCGACAAACAGTTTCGTTCGCATTCCAGCCAACTGTCAAGTACCTAAGCAGCTCAAGCCAACAATTAACTACGATCACAAACCAAGATGTAACCGATGTTAAACTCTCGAGTAGATACATGATCGGCTCATCAATCAAAAGCAACAACAAAACTTGAAGCTCCTCAAGCAACCGTTGCATAAGGTCTCACTTTTCCTTTTTTATTATTATTCAGTACACAACACAACCAGCAAACCAAATAAAACAAAACTAAAACATGGTTTGTCGGAAGAGGTAACGAACCAGAGGATTCATCGGTGCCGACCACGACGATGCGATGTCAAGATGTTGATCGCTGTAATAAAAGCTTGGACCATGTGTCCAACTTGATTGGGTAGCATAAATCACTCATATCTGACAATATTCGCAAGCCAAATAAGGGCATTCAAGCGACGGAATGCACACAATGTGAATAAATATGATACTTCCTGTTGCTTTTGTTTAAAGTTTGAACGATACAGGCCGGAAACGAACATCCGAAGTCGCGTTCTCAAAATCCCCCTTGCGAACGGAATGCTGTATGAAGCTGAAATTTGGTCATTTTCTTAACTAAGTTTGATTTGTAATAAGTAAAAAAGTCATCTTTGTGGAGCTCCTCTGTAATCGTTGTGTGACGAAGTCAAGGTATTCGTACACTTCCTCTACACAACATATTCCGTATTTCCTCCTGTCATCCATGAAGAAGATGTGGGTAATTCTTGTACTCCTTCCAGTGGCGTAGCAAGGGGGGTGCGGAGGGTGTGGTCCGCACCGGGCCCCCGAGTTCAGAGGGCCTCCAAATCAGAGAAGGTTACTAACACTAGTTTGAATAAAGTTTTTTAAAAAGCGATAGTTTCCGATAAGTATAAGTTCAATACTTGCAGATCTGCTGATAGGTATGTAGGGGCCTCTTCGTGATTACCTATAGGTTTTGGAATGGAGCACACAGATGGCTAATTTGTAGTCCTATTATAAAGTTAGTATAGTTTTGATTAGTTTGATGATTACTCTTTTTAGCTACAGGGGCCCCAAAATACAAAAAAAAAGTGTTAGAAATGAAAATTGAATTTTACGAAATTCAGTACTGATTTGGAAGTAAAATTCATGAACATTATGAAAACGTCCCTGATATCCTAACCACAGGAACAAACATAGCTTAAGAAAATTCAGGGACCCCATTTATGAAAATTAGGATCTGAACACATGTCACGTCAAACCCGTTATAACAATAGTTTGTCGATTATTTTTGCTCTCGTATAAAAAATAAGTGCAATCAACGTATTCCAACTATTTTATCAAGTATTTCTTTCCAATTATTCCTTGAAGGGTTTCTGCGGGAATTCCTTCGGACAAGGTAAATACCTATCTTGGCTTCGGGAATATCTTTTATAATTTATCTAACAGTTACTTCAAAAAGTTCTTTCCACTAAGATTAACTTCAGAACTTTTTTCAGGGATTGCTTCACAAATTCTTTTAATCATTGAATCAGGGATACTTACAATGATACCTGCAAGCTTTTCTTCAGGAACTTTTCAAGAAATCCTTCAGGAATTGCTTCATGAATTTTTTAGGCATTTCTACAAGCATTCGTTCAGAAATACTTCTTCGAATTCCTTCAAAAAGTCCTTCAAGGATTGTTTCATGAAGTCTATCAAGGAATCCTTTAGATCAGCCTTAAGGAATTTCTTCAAGGATTCCTTTAGATTTAGAGGTTTCTCCAAGAAGATATCTTGTGGGTGTTCCGCATAGAAAATATATTGAATGAACTTCTGAGATCATGTTTGGAGGCATATCTGAATGGATCCTAGGGAGATTTTCGAAAGAAATTTTGGAGAAATGCTTGCAGGAATTTTTGGAGGAATTTTTAAAGAAATCTTTGGAGAATCGTCTAGGTCTAAATGAATTCCAAGATGTATTCGGAATGAATCATGATTTTGAGGTATCTTTGATGACATTCTTGAAGGATTACTACACTGCCCCCACTCGCATAACAGTCCCATATGAATAGGAAACCCTGCAAAGATGGGACTGTTATGCGAGTGGGGGCAGTACAGTACTATTAAGTTGTACTAGAAGTACTAGGAATACTGTGAGGACTTACGTAAAGGATTTCTGAAGAAATTTTGAAAGCAAGCGGATTTTTAGAAGAACTTATGATTAAATACTAAATTATGAACTTATGATTAAATACCTAGTTGAGAGATACTGATCAATGGCGGAAGCCCCAAAGAATTCCTCTCAAATTCTTTGGAGCAAATTAAAATAATCTTCAAAAGAATTCCTATATATTTCCTTGGAGGAATTTCTGTAGGAACCCTTTGGGAATTAATGTGTTCATCCTTGTAGGGATATCTGAAGGGAAACTTTGAGAAATCCCTGAACGAATCTTTGTAACGTAGGTTGAAAAAATACTTGAAGGAAAAGATTCAATCCTCACTGGAGTTTCTTAAAGGATTATTTAACGAATTCTGAAAGAGGGCTTGAAAAAATCGCCATAGGAATCTTTGGACGATTTCCTACAGCAATTGTTGGAGGAATTTTTGAACAAATCCCTGCAGGTATAACTAAAGGACTAAATGACTTAAAAAAACTGTTTGAGGTATTGCAAATGAAATTTTAGAAGAAATTTCTAAAAAAAATCTTGATGGAAATCTAAATGGATTCCTCTGGAAAATTTCTAAAACGATTATGTGGGGTAGCCCTAAAGGAATCGTTTGCGAAAATTTTTAAGATACTTTTTATGGAACTCTTAGGAATATATATTATTGAAGAAATACGTTCAGAAATGCTTGGAGGAGTTTCTGAAGCAATCGCTGTAGCAACTTTCGAAGGAAATCTTTTAAGAAAACGTAGAAGTAAATGCTAGATTAATCAAAAAATATTCAAGATAGAATTCTTAGAGTAGAATACCTAAAGAATTCATTGAAAGAATCCCAGTAGAATTTCTTGGAAGAATTTCTGTGAGAATTCTTGGAGAAATTTTTACATTTTCTCATTACAATTTCAACAAAAAGTTCAATTTCATCGGAAATTGCTTTTGCATCTTTTTTAGTAATTACTTTGAAAATTCGTGCAGCAATTCGTTAAGGAACATCTTAAAAAAATATTTAGAAATCCCTTCAGCAACTACTCTGAAAATTTCCTTCGGAAATACCTTTTTATGTATTTTTTTCTGAAATCATTCTACATTATTTTTAGAAAATTTCTTTGGCAATTCTTTCGAAAACTGTCTCAGCTATTATGTCGAAAACTGAGCTCGCTATTCCATTTGGTAAAAACATAGTTTTTTTTTAATCTCCATTAGAAGTCTCATTGAAAATTTCTGCAGCATTTCTTTTGAGAAATTGTTAAGCAATTCCTTTGGAAACTTCTTTAATCAATTCTCGGAAATGCTTCAGCAATCGCTTTGCGGAATTCTTCAGATTTTTATTGCTATGGAAATTTCATCAGAAATTTCGTCTGCAACTATTTGCCTTTTTTGACAAATCGTTTGAAAAATCCACTGCTAATTGCTTTGGGAATAACTTCTACACTCTTCTGGAAACTTCTTTGCCAATTCCCACGGGAATTGATTGGTTTATTCATTTGGCATTTACTTTGGAAATTAATTTAGCGTTTATTTTTGTTTTTCCTTTCGGTGACTTTTTTTTTAAATTTCTCGGAATTGATTTGGGAAATTATGTTTGAAAATATCTACAGCATTACTTTTCGAAATTCTTTATGCAATTACTTTGAAACTTTATCAAGGAACTCCTACGGGATAAGTATTGTTGGAAGTTCATTGAAAGTTTCACCGGCCGTCCTTTGCTGATATACCTGACAATTATCTTTACAATTCTTTTAATAGTTTCTTTAGAAATTCATTCGACAGGTACTTTGAAAATTCCTTAGTCAATTTGTGTGTACATTTAAGTGTAATTTTTTGAAAACTTCTTCGGTAATTCCTCAGAAAAATCCTTTGGAAATTCCTCTGGAAATTTATTTTGATAATTCCTTACGGAACTCCGACGGTTATCATGTTTGAAGTTACATGAGATATACTCTTGTGAATTCCAAAAAAAACCGAGAATTTCCAACGAAGAAAATCTCATAGAAAATACCTAAAGCATTTCCATAAAAATAAGGTGATTACCAGAGAAGTTCACAAACAATTTCCTAAAAATTCGCAAAGCAATTTCTTAAAATGTTTTTCGATATTTCAATACAATTTCTTGGAGGAACTTCTGTGAGAATTCTTGAAAGAATTCTTATATTTGTTTATTTGAATTTCTAAAGAAGCAGTTGCTGAATCCTTGAATGGCTTTTTGGAGAAATTTCTTTAGCATTTCTTGCAAAACGCTCAAAGCATCCTCTGGAAGAATTCCTATAGAATTTCTTGGGGGAACTAGTATAAGAATCTTCGAAAAAATCTTGCAGGAGCAATTATACAAATACATGAAGAAATCCTTGCTCCCGAAAGATCTCTTGTACAAAATTATTTTTCAAAATACCTCGGAAAATCAGTTTAAGCATGAAATAAATTTAGGAAATTCTAAGAGAATAATTGAATAAATTGTGAAAGAATCTTTGTTGAAATCGCAAGACCATTTATTTAATAAACTACTGAAGACACCTTTGGAAAATTCCTGAAGAAAATTTAGGAGCAACTTCTAAAAGCCTCTCTGAAGAAATCCCTTTAGAACTTTGAATAAAACCTTGGAAAAATTTCTAAAGCAATCCCTGAAAAACCCCCACAAGTAATCCTCGGTAGAATCGTTAAACAAGAAGGAGTTTCTAACAGGATCCTTGAAGAAATTCTCAAATAATCTTTTGATAATTTTAAAGGGCTTTTTTTTTGAAGAAATAATTAATAATTCCTTGGAAAAAATCCCGTAGGAATTCTTGAAACGTCCTGAAGAATTCCCGATGGATATCCTCTATGAAATCTTAGCTTTGCATTAATCACTTAAGAGATAGATAAGCATTCTAGAATTCCTGCAGAAAGTGGCAAACAGTCTTAGGAAGCACGAATAATAACAACAATTGCGTAATAAATCAGTGTCGTAATCGCTTTGTTTTAGAATAGGATGAGTTTGAGATTGTAAGATTACTAAGAGAATGTTGATCCTACCAGGAATTCTCAGTCAATTTTTTAACGATTTTTTGGAGGAATTTCTAGAGGAATCATTAATAAATCCTTGAAAAATTCTTGACTGAGCTGCTTTATGGAAACTTAGAATGATTTTCCAAAAGGTTTCTCGAAAGAGAGTCTTTTAAAAAATCGCAAAAATGGTGGAGTCTTTTTCAAAAAACCGAAATCCTGAAAGAAGTTTCCAGAGGAATGCTTGCAATGATTCCTGAAGGAATCCTTGGGAAAACTCTTAGTGTGCATGAATATTAATGAATTCGTTGGAGAAATTCCAGAAGGATTTTTCAAAAGGATTCCTACAGAACAGAAGTTCCTCTAAGAATTTTCTTAGAGGAACTTCTGTAGAAATCCTTGGAGAATGTTTTTTTTTAAATTATTATCCAATGGACTCTTTACAAATTTCCTGGAGGAATTCTAGAATAAATATTTTATCAAAACCTTAGAGAAACTCCTTGAAAATTCCTTTCAGAAATTTTACGAATAAAAGCGTTGCAATAACTTATGAAGGAATCCTTGGAAAAAATATGAAGAAATCTTCAAAAGAACGCCAAGAACGATGAATGCTTGAGGAAATGCGAGAAATCTCTAAAAGAGTTATGTGATGGAATATTTGAGAAATCCTTGAAGAATCTGTGGATAAATACTTTACTTCTGTTGAAATCAAAATTTGGAGGATCTCCTGAATGAAACCACGGAAGATTGTTTAAAGAAATTCTAGAAGGAGGACTTCCGGAATTCCGATGTAACTCTTGGAAGAATATATGGTTCAAAAACAATCTGTAGAATTTTTTGTAATAATTTTTCCTGGAATTTCTTGAGAATTCTATGGATATTATTGATAAAATTCCAGGTGGACTACCCTTCCGTCAGTCAGTTGGCCACCATTGCCAGCAGATGCTTATGCAGAGTACAAAAGTCTTTCAACGTTTGGTACAAAACACATCAGCCCGATCATTCGAGAGTAAAATGTATAGATTTATCATTGTAAAATATGTACATCTGTAATTTTCATAAGGGCCCAGTAATTTGGTTCCGCACCGGGCCTCCAAATTCCTAGCTACGCCACTGGATGCACCATAATAAAATACAAATTCTCCATAATGAATTAGAAATGCTCCATAAGAATTGAAAATTATACCCATAGAAAATTGAATATTGCTCCATAGAAAAATCAAATTGCACCATTAAAAATTGAAATTGCACCATAGAAAATAGATAAATGCTCCATAAATATTACTTTACTGCACCATATAAAATCTGAATTGCTCCATAAAAAACTGAAAATCGTCCATAGTGTTTATATTTTCATAATTTAAATTCGATTATTCAATACTACTTCACATTGCACTATGTAATTGGTGCAGAAGTTCAAAATTTTGAAGAATTTTCAATTGTTGATGGAGCAATTTATATTTTTCATGGTGCAGTTTGATAATTTTATGGTGCATTTATTAATTTTCTATGGTGCAATTTAATTTTTTTAGTGCATTTTTTTCTTTGGAACAATATTCAATTTTCTATGGGTACAATTTTATATTTTATGGAGCATTTCTAATTTATTATGGAGCATATCAGTATTTTTTATTTGTGCAAAGTTTTGCTTTCAATGTGAATATTTCATGTTCGAGTTGAACGGCTAGGTAATAGTAGTTAGATGAATACTACTATCCCTAGACTGGCAAAAAGAACATGGTTGTGATCTGTTAAATGTTGCTCAGCGGTATTTTCGGTTCTATCGATCGGTGGTACTTGTTCAGAGATTTATGTCGAGCAAACGTTACTTATTGGATTTTTCGCGTTTTCATCTCGCATGCTCCTATTGTACCCTAATGATCTTTATTGCGAACCAAAGTTTTTAATAGTTTTTGCCAGTCGGATTCTATATTTACTAGGTTTAATCACCGCATGACTTTATCATAATTAATTTTATACATTAGGGCCACTTGTCTGTAACATAGAAAAAGAGCAGAGTTGTCATTCTTTAGAAAAAGCCAAGTAAGTTATTTTTTTTTTAATTAGTCAATCATCATTTCTTGCTTTCAGAATTTGTCATTTTTGACAAAAAAAAACACAAAACATATAAAAAATATATTCTTAAACAGCCCGTGCTCGGAACACAATGTTATTGAAAAATGAAAACAAATATACAGGGGATGGCCAAAATGTTTGGGATAGGCTACTTTTTTTCTCCCACAAAAAAATTCAACATGCTGTAACTTTTCATAGAGTGCATCAAAAAATCTCAAATTTTGACTGTTTGTCAACCTTTTATATGTGCATCATTAATACAAATTTGGGCTCGATTGATTAATCTTTCTCAAAGTTAGAACCGTTCGGGTAAAACACTATTTTTCAGACAACTCATTTTTGAGCTGTCATATCTCGGAAACCAGAGAACCGAATTGGATGAATTTTTGAACGTTTATCAACAATATATTGATACTTAATACGACGTAATAAAATGTAATATTTTCTCACGGCGAATCAAGTTATACCGGGTTGAAATTTTTACCCATATAGAGGAAAATAAGTCAAATTTACAATACCACACAAAAATTATTAAATATGTTCTTCCTTCAATCTAAATAGGCTCTAATATATCTGATTAGGGATAATTTGAGAACAGAAGTGGAAAATCTTTGGATATCAACACTAAAATTTATTGACAATGATGTGAAAAAATTACATTTTTTCGAGAAAAATCCAAAAAGTGTCAATCCATGATAACTTTTTTCAACGTTTAAAAAGTACCCATGTTTTAATAGTTAGTGAAGCATTTACATATTGTTAGTGTACGTTCAAAATTTTATTCAATTCGGTTCACTGGTTTCCGAGTTATGATAGCTCAAAAATGAGTTGTCTGAAAAATAGTGTTTTACTCGAAAGGTTCTAACTTTGCCAAAGATTAATCAATCGAGCCCAAATTTGTACCAATGATGCACATATAATAGGTTGACAAACAGTCAAAATCTGAGATTTTTTGATGAGCTCTATGAAAAGTTACAGCATGTTGAACTTTTTTGTGAAAGAAAAAAAAGTTGCCTATCCCAAACATTTTGGCCATCCCCTGTATGTGCAGTATGATGAAAAAATATATAGGGTGCCTGTACCAATTATAGCACTACATAAGGAAAACTATGTGTGCAAAAATAACGAGAAGACGAACGAATGTCATCAATTTGTTAAAAGATAGGTTAGTTTCCATACTTTACATGAAAAATATAAAAACAGAGCCAAAACTACTTTTAGCATTTATTACAGCGTGTGCCAATGATAGGAACCCTTCGTTTTCTTTTCACACTGTTTGCATGCATTCATATGGGATTAGTCATAACTGGTACACACTATGGCGAAAAATTTCACTTTTTTGGTAGCGGAAATTTTCAGGAAAATGATTTATTTCTACCATAATTTGGGCAAAATGTGGAGTTTAAATAAGTGCAACCATCTTTTGTGAACGTGATCTGTTGTTCACATTTTTTTCTTGTTGATTTACATCATTGAAGGGTGAAAATCGACTATGGCGAATAATTGGTACTGCATATAGCCATGATTAGAACACTTACCCCAAAGAGACATTGCATCTTGGAAATTAATAGAGCTTTTCAATTATTTTCTGCTCAACACTGTGTTACCTGCGTTCTAAGTCTACGAATAAGGAATCATCCAAGTTCATACCTGAAATGAAAAGAAAAACGCACATTTTGTCAGTACAAATTCCCAAATGTTATATTGTTCTATTGAAGCGATTCAAACATGACATCCACCACATTTACTTTCATGCGTCTTTTTTCTCAGAAGGATGGAACGATGGTCGTCCAGTAGTGTATCATAAAACAGATAGAATCCAGTGGCAGGTAATGTGACGAAAAATTAAAAACAAATAAACCAAGAAGAGAATAAGGGGGGAATAACTTTTTGGGACATGTGCATATGGTCGTGTCATTCCATTATTGTTAGAGCAATATTCTATTAAGTAAAACCTCATCAATTATGGAACATTTCGGACAGGTTTCAGAATGGAATGGAAAGGAACTTTTTCTTTTGTATTATTGCTGCAACAGTTTTCATCATTAATTGAAAGGAACAATACCTGCGCTTGGCCGTACAAATGATAAAACCCAATTCTTCATCATAACTCAAAATAAATAAGCATATCCAAAAATCATGCGATACCTGCCTTTCGTATTGCAAAATTGTCGTCGTTCATCAATCAGTAGTAGTATGTACTACTAATCCTTGACGCACAACATTGCATTACAGATTTGTTCTACATGTTAATGCAGAATTAAAGCATACCCACTTCATCAAAATATGAAACGAACCAAATAAAAAAGCATGATCTATATAAATCACTCCTCCAGCTGTCGTCATTCGGCGAAACTTGATCAGCAAGCAAAATTTCTCACTACTGCCTCGAAAAACTTTTAAAACGTGATGCAAAAGTGTTGCACACTGCTCGGTGTGATGAGCGGCAGGGGTGGAACGAAGGGTGGAGGAGTGAAACTTGAGACCCAAACTTGCAGCTCCGAAAATTCACGCTACAAAATATGACTGTGACGACAATCAACGGCGGAACGCTATTTGCCTCGAGTAGGGGAAAGTTGCATGAATTTAGCAGAAAACATTCAACATAGGAAACCTCATAAAGCAAATTGAGAGCTCAAGCTCAAAGATGACTGGTACTTTGGTGATGTGATTCTTTTTTAAGAGATCAAGATCCACGGAGGAACTAAGACACGGACACGTTTAGTACTTCCAGTGAGCTATTCGCTCTTTGAAGGAAGCACGACACTCACTAGACAACGGACTAGCATGCAACGCCCAGTGGCACAGCCGCGGCGGGAATCGAACCCGCGCTCCTAGCATGATGCGACTAAAAGCTTGGTGACACTAACCGCACGACCACGAAGCCACACTAGCTAAGTCTGAGAAGTTTTCACGATGAATGATATCCAAAAATGCTTTTACCTAACAACCGTAACAGTAGGACACACTCGCAAAATGAGCATGAGAATTCTGTTTGACCAGATTTTTTATGGTTTCTATGACAGATGTTTACAACCTTGCATCGAATGAAGGACTCAAACTACAAACTCTTCTGATTTAAAGAATCTATCAACCCATGACAAAAAATGATTTTACCCGCGTCTAGTAATTTATTTCTGCTCGGGTTACTCTTAGCAGCAAGCGGCCGTGCTTGTCTGATAATAATCCATAAATATTTCTGCAGCCAATGGACCAACAGCAGCGACGACGACGACGACGACAAAACTCACAAAATTTGGCACAGTCGTTGCTGCGATTTTAATGGGCTTGGGTGGTTGCTGATTTCGTAATGAGCAAATTCGAGACATCCCCATTCGCCGCCCACCCCGAAAATAACGAGGAAATGAAACGATGTGTTCTTGTTTTTTTTTTGCTACAATTTGCGCGACATTCCGTTTCGTTCGCGCCTCAATTATTCATAGCCTTGATTGGTCAAGCGAAATTGACCGGTCCAGCCCAGAGCCCGGAGAAAGGACAATGGCGAAGATCCCAGAAGACCATTCACAGTTTTGTTCACATTTATGGGTCGATGGCTACTCTAATATAAAGTCTCTTCTAATAAAGTGATCTTAAGTTTATTGCAGCAGGTTTGTGCCCAGTCGAACGTGAATGGCCAATGAGATATATTGCACCACCCGGGAAGGACGCAGTGCACGGGCGGAAAGGCGACCAACGTTTGAAACGTTGGCGGAAATTCTCGATAGAAGTGATTGCCTGTGGTGCGGTTGTCAACTATCCTAGTTATGATATGGGTGTGAGTGTGCATCCAAGCGGTTAACCAAAAACAATTAAAAAAGACTAATGGTGTCGTAAATCTTACGTCCATTGAAACGACCTAGTGACCCGGGATAAGGCTTTTGTCTAACCTGGTGAATGGTTTAATCATTAATTATATCATAATAATGGGGTTAAAACCAGAAGCACCTCAACGGTAGGAAGTCATCAACCGTTTTGTTCGTTGATGTTGCCACACTTCATTGAAACAGCCTAAAATTTAAAGGTGTCGCAAAAGTATTGCAGCATATACACTTCATGCCATAAGTTTGTATTCACCTTAGTATATTGAAAGTCCTTAGATCCTCAAAACCCAGACTTTTTCGCAGTCTTGACTATCTTCAAGGTAGCAAAAACTTGAAGGATACGATGGATAGAGCATGTAGTGAGAATGCCGGATATCAGTCCTACCAAACTAGTGTCTGCAATATATCGGGATGGTCCAAAAATAATCGGAGGGCATTGAAAGAGCAAGCGTTGGGCGAGAGTTATATACTGAGGAAGATTACAAGTAGTAGTCGAAATTTGTACGCGTATTTGTTAGAGGATATGCATCAGAGAGTGATATTCAAAGGTACAAAACTGATTACACTCATTCGAAGAAGGTGCTCTGCTTAGAGGGTTCGAAAAGTTGGTAGAACATTTTTTAGTCAAATATACTAGAAAGGGTTCTAACAACCATCATGCAAGTAAAATAAGTGGAATAAGATTCTATGACGGTTCTCAAAATCTCTACAAGACAAATGGTCGGGGTTCTGCTAAACCGAACCAAAGACCATTTTTTGAAAAACTGAGTTTTCTTAACCATTAAGTGAAGAAAATGATGATCTTACTTCCATGTAAAAATCCAGTAATTCTGACAGCCCTTCGTGGAGTAAATTCAAAATTTCTGTTTAGCGGAACATACAAAACATCATTTTGCATCCAACCAGAGTGAACTGTAAACCATTCGATAGAATCAGCGAAATATTTTAGTTTTGATCCAGGTGATGAACATTTCAAGTTCTCCTCATCGCCGTCAGATTTCTAACTTCTAACCGACTCATAGAAACAATCTGTGAGAGAAATGAACATGTTATTAGAAATATGGGTGTGGGAGGAACCAATTATGTTTCGATGGCGCTGATTACTATTTTTCCAAATCACATTCAGCCAGACCGAACCAAGTCCACAGCATTTTAGAATCAATTTATTCTCAACAATACAAAAACCAACTGGTTTTAAATACCAGCGTTATGTCGATACACCTCATACTGGTAATTTAACACAGGAGCCGTCATTGAACAACAAGCCTAATTAGAATAATAAAGCTTGAAAAAAATCGAACACTTGGTTCGCTTTGGCTGATCGAAAAATGGCGTTTTCACGAAAACCGTCCTTGAGAAGAATGTTTAGAACTTGATTCAGACTTAACGACTGACCTTCAGCAATGTAATATGACCTAGAGGTAACGCGCTTGGTTATCACTCAGATGATCCAAGTTCGAATCTATTTCATATTTTTGAACACTTTTTTGTACTTAGTGCACTATGGCAGAACATTTTCATGGTTTTCTTCGACGCGCATAAATTTGAAGTACACAAATTGCTCCACATTCACATCTCAGGACCTCAAGGGTATGCAAGGACATCGTTTGACATAATCACTCTTGCTCTGTGCTTCCACATGCACCGCTCATGAAGAAAAAGCATGGGTGGGAAAAGCTGAGCTGGGAGGGCTTCCGCCGTTCATATTTCAAACAATTTTGAGACCTTCGTGCTACCATACTATACGCGTCCTTTTTGATTCATGTAAAGGATTGTGAATGATATCGATTTCAACTTGATAGACGATGAAAAATTGAGATTTTTTTCTCTGTCCAACTGGTTTTGCCTGAAACAAAAAATCACATTCAGCCAAACTGAACTATAAACCATTTTCTAATGTTTTTGATCAGCCAGAGTGAACTGAGTGCAAAGTACCAAGAAATAAAAGGTAATTATATCAATGATACCAATTAATTTACATGTATTCTTAATTTCTGATGGTTAATGAAGGCTTGTAAGTTACATGTGTGCGGAAAAGTTTCAAATAATCTCCGCTGTTGTTTATTTGTGAGTGGTTGAACTTCAAGCTTAATTATCTCGGAATTATCTTTTTGGCGCTTAGTTCGGTTTAGCAGAACCCCGGCCAATAAGACATCAAAATGTTTTTTGGGTTGTTACGGTGGTGATAGTTCACTAAACAGGGTAACCTCAATTCAGGTTTGACCCGTGCAGGGCAGGGTCAAGAGAATGAGCGATCAAGAAGCTAAAAAAGATACTCAATCTTTAACGGAGGGCACCCCTCACAGTAATTTATCCCTCACCGCGTTAAAACAGAGCTCTGGCGTGATGGACTCCGTTTGCCCGTGCAGCTCGCAGGGTTGAAATATAAACACAACAAATACATATTAGAAAACCAGTGGCAGCGATAGTAGCGGTAGTGGAGAAGTTAACCCCTTCGTGAAATGGGTTAGCTACGTATCTTCTAACCTTTCCACCGCGCTCACACTGTATACAGCGAGCGAGTTTTGTTGGCAATATTGTACTTTTTACAACGACGCGCGTCCTGAAAGGTTGAGGAGACCTGAAGCAGGAGGTAGCTGCGGACGTAGTGCCAGTGTCTGAAACCCCATTTCCTCCCCGACTAACTTGTCGGGAGAGGTCATGAACGGAGCGTGGTTGGTGATAGCCAACTAACGACAAGCAATCGTAGAAGTGTACGAGGTAGCCATTAGGGGAGAAGCTCCCAAGGGCAGCAGGTTGTTAACCCCAAGAGAGAAGGGCAGCATTACCATTAATTTGGACTCCGGCCAGGCATCTCTAAAAGCTGGTGAAGATGCGCCTTTTTTTTTTTTCCTTCTAAACCATAGGGGGATAATCTGCTCAACAGACACCCTAACAGGAAGGTTGGGGTAGTGTGGGGCTGAGGTCGTCTTCTACAACAAAAGTAAAAGCCAGGACTACTCTCTCCTCGTACCCACTAAACACATTCCTATGGTCGCCAAACCCTACGTCTCTCCGGAACCACCAAGAAGGTATTGCTTCAGAGAGGGGCTAGTGCACATTGCGCCCTCAAGGTTAGCTGCGTAGCCTAGCAGCAACGAACATCGATGACTCGCTCTGGAGAGTCCATCACGATAGCATGCTGGCGCTTAGCCAGTTTCCCGAGTGGTCCTCGCCACTCCCTTTGTCCTCGGAAGGCGGGCAGGGCCAACCCCGCCCGCACTCAACTACTTTGCAGACATCAAGAACTGATGCCCACGTGCAACCCGATCTGACCTGCCCGCAAAGGTTGCAGACAGCGGGGTCTCACCTACCTCGACCCTTGCCGGGGACCCCTTTCCAATCGCGGGCTCGGATCCAACCCAGTAGACCGACGCCACGACAGCACCGCTACCGGGGCTTCCTCTCCGCGGCCACTTAATCGCTGTAAGGGTCGATCTCGACCGCAGGGCACTGGTATGACCTACGAAGCCGACTTCGAACCCTTGGACCACCTTTTGTACCGCATCTGGACTAGCCATTCTCCGAGTCCACGCGCCACCTCCTCTGTAGCTCCCAGACGATGTGGGTAATAGCCGTTGCAACGGCGTTCCAGCCACACTCATCCCTACACATTCTCTGGACCAAGTTGTCCGGGTTTGTGTCCTCCCCGCTGTGGCAAGCATGCGGTCAGCATTGTGCGAAAACGCGGGTACACGAACAAAACGTGTTCCGCCGTTTCCTCTAAACCATTGCACACTGGACATTCGGGAGAATCCGCATGCCCGAAACGGTGTAGATACTGTCGGAAGCAATTATGACCTGTAAGGACCTGTGTTAGGTGGAATGTAACTTCCCCATGGCGCCTATCTACCCATGGCCAACTATCTACCCTCGGTATCAACCTATGGGTCCCACGCGCGCTGCCATTTGACCATAGAGGCCATCCTGACAGTCCTGCGTATGCCTCTTGTGCCGCGCATTTCGAAGCACTCCATGTCCTCACTGATAAGAATGCTGATAGGCACCATACCAGTAATGACGCAGAGAGCGTCGTGTGACACGGTACGGTACGCGCTCGCAAACCTCAGGCACATAAGCCTGTAAGTACTTTCCAGCTTCCGTCGGTAGCATTCAGTACTTAGCGCGGTACCCCACGCCGGGCCGCCATACCTAAGTGTAAACGTAGCAACACTAGCCAGAAGCTTGCGCTTACTGGCATACACCGCAGAGCTATTGGACATCATCCGGGACAGTGCCGCAATAGCTGTGGAGGCTCTTTTACAGGCATAATCGACGTGGCTACCGAAGGTTATGTGAAAGCACTTCCGACCCACCTCCGTGTCGTAAACTAGTACGCGATTCTGAAAGTAGCTTTCGAGAATCTTGTACAAGTACTCCGATATCCCCAGACGCAAGAGCGCATCGGCAATAGCAGACCAGCTGGCGCTATTAAACGCATTCCTTACATCCAGAGTCACTACCGCGCAGAAGCGGATTCCCCTCCTCTTAGGCTCGAGTGCTTTCTCGGCGGTTTTTGTAACCGACAAGATAGCGTCTTCGGTGGACCTCCCCTTCCGGAAGCCGTACTGGTTGCTCGAAAGACCATTTTCGCCCACCGTGAACCTCAACATTCTATTGAGGATGATCTTTTCGAGCACCTTCCCCGCCGTGTCAATCAAGCTTATTGGTCTATATGCCGACGGGTCTCCGGGTGGTTTCCCCGCCTTTGGCAATAGTACCAGGCTCTGCCTCTTCCAAGCTTCTGGGAAAACTCCCTCGTCCAGGCATTTCTGCATAGCAGACCTGAACATCTCGGGAGCATCTGCAATAACTACTTTTAAGGCCAGGTTCGGAACTCCGTCCGGACCTGGGGCCTTACCTACGCTAAGGGACTTAGCTATCCCCGCAAGTTCCACATCGGTGACCCTCTCCTCATCACCAGCCCAGTCCCCGGCTGTCCTACGAAAGGAGGCCAAGGACTAGGATCATGACGCGGAAAAAGTCCTTCAATGATCCCCTCCAACATCTCTGGAGATTGCTCTGTAGGAGCCATTGGCACTCTGACAGAGACCCAAAGCAGGCCTTTTTGCTTGCTCTTATCTCGGTCTTAAGCGCGGCTTTTGCAGCGGCGAACACCACCCGCCGTTCGTTTCGCTCTTCCTCTGATCGTGCTCGCTGCATCCGCCGCCTAGCCCGTAGGCAGGCGCGGCGCAGGTCCGCAATCGCGTCGGTCCACCAGTAAGCCGGTGGCCTCCCATTTCTAGGGTGGACTCGCCTAGGCATGGTCGCATCACACGCACGTGAGAGCACCGCTACCAGCTCGTCGCCGTCTAAACCGATTAAGTTTCGCTCACGGCGGAGTGCCTCCCTAAATACCTCTTCGTCGAAGTATGATGTCTTCCATCTGCGAGGGCTTGGCCTTGGCCTAGCCGCCTCTTCTTCTATCCGCTGTCTGCTGTTGTTGTAGTCGATACTGTAGCGAACCGCCAGGTGGTAGCTGTGAGTGTAGCCATCATCTACTCTCCAGTTCGAACTACTTGTTAGGCCAGGACTACAAAAGGTCACGTCAATAATTGACTCCGCTCCGTTTCGACTATAGGTACTCTTGGTACCGACGTTAGCCAAGTCGACATCTAAGATGGCCAGTGTTTCTAGCAGGATCTGACCCCGCTGGTTCGTGAAACGGCTTCCCCATTCCACAGCCCAGGCATTAAAGTCACCCGCTATTACCACCGGCCTTCGCCCTGTTAGCACGGTCGTTAAGCAATCCAGCATTTGCGTGAACCGCTCCGAGGATGCGCCTGAAACGGTCGGTCCGTCCCAGATCTGAGAGAACAGGAGCTTGCGGCCATTGGTAGGTTTTCCCTCAGCCACTACAGATTAGGGCCATGACTCAGCTACCTGTGGTGGACGCTTACAAGTCTGTCAAAGTAGAACATAAATCATGGACTGCAAAAGCCCTGACAAGAGCAAGCTCTGTGGGTAATGTGGAGGTGAAAAGGCCATAAGGCCTATTCCTCCGAAGTGTTTGATTTGTGTCGGAAAATCCGCGAACAGCAAGCACCCAACGGGTGGCCCAAGGTTCTTGGCCTTCAGAGGAGCAACAGCTGACAAATAAACAGTTCAGGTATCGCAGCTGAATCTGGACCACTGTGACGCACCCCAGCAACTGCTGTGTCAGGCAGTTGCTAAGTGAGGGACGGATATCGCCTTCTCTGCGGACCCATACCGAGTACCCGACGGTAAAGGCAATTAAGCCGCGGATGGGTACGGAAAAAAGCGTTTATATGGACGACGGGTAAATTCCCCTTCCAGGAGTTGGTGTCTTCTTGTTACGAGGGCTTCGTAGTCATCAAAGTCAACGTGGTTTTATCCAAACTTACTAGGTCTTTGCGGTATCAGTAGGTCGGCTCCAGTGGCACGTTCTCCTTCATTTAGGAAATTGGTGCCATTAGGTCTAAGCGGTAGCATGGTGGTGCTCTCGAGTGCAAACGTTGCCACCTTGCTAATGAAAACTCTGCCTTCTAATGGGAGACTAGTGGTGTACTGACGGACTCAAGCTATGGTGAACCTGCAACGCGCTTGGCTACGAACAAATAGATATAGCGATCGTGCACAGGTGAAAAGCGGAATGTACGACGAGTGGCAATTGGGGCTGTTAATAAACCACATTGACCGAATTTGGCCATCGCAGATCTCCCCCTCCCCCTCGTAGACTTCCGACCATACATCAATTTAAACATTTTTATGAAGCGTAGACTTTGATCAGACCCCTCCCTCCCCTCAAAGAGTCTACTTGGCTTATGAACAGTCCCTTTGCGGCTGCCAACGTCGCACTCAAGAACGAGATAAGGGCAAGCTTAAAGGCCTGTTTTGAGAGGCTCGATTAGATTACACTGGAATCTGTTTTCACGTCTTAGGCTGGGGGTGAACATTTTATGCATAAATTTAGTCTGGACTTTATTGCGAAAACTTAGAGACTAGAAGAATTGGGTTCCAATGGGCTTTATGGGTGACAGAGACCCCCAGAATCCTCCGGGGACCCACTAAAACGCCCCTGCGACTTCTAAATTGTTTCCGATACCACTCAGAACGCTCTGAGACACTCTGAAATGCTCCTAAGACCATCTGTAGCATCTCTGCGACCCCTTGTAACTCCCCTGAAATAACCCCAAGATCTTATAGTACCCCCGAGATCTCCCGAAACGCGAGACTCCCTAAAACCCCCGCATCTCCCATGGAATCCCCAGTAATCCTTCGGAAACCCCCTAAAACACCTTTGAAAACCCCTGAAGCGCCCCTGTGACTGCATGGAATTCCATGAAACCCCCTGAGATGTTATAATACTCATATGCATTCCCCATGGGAGCCCCTTAAACTCCCCCGAATCCTCCTGATACCTCCAGGTACGCTTCAATTTCTTGAGGTTTGTGATAATGTAGGAACCTCGACAATGCACAAAGAAAGCGACCCGAGACAGGACACAACACCTGTAATTCTTAAAAAAAAAGTGTTTAAATTTACCTTTAAACCTTTTGGAGCTGGATTTTTTTGCCGCTGTTGTCGCATCTGCACTAGTGTGGAACACGTATGTCAGGCTCGGTTTCATCTCTGGGGGCATAGAATTAAGTCGACCGGTTTAGGGAGCAATATTTCCCTCAATAGAATCCCAAAATGGCCGCTACAATGGGCGATTTTGGCACCTACTCACGATTTCGAGCGCTCAAATCTCTTCGTAAACAAAACCAATGCATCTGATTTTTTTTTATTTTAAGCTTATATTACAAGTGAGCAAGAACAGAATGATAAAATGCACTATTATTTGAAGCTTGCTTCTTGATATTTGTGCGTCTGAAGTTCTGATGCACTGTTGAAGCGGGATTTCAAGATGTTTGTCCTTAATGGCAGTGTATGGCCTGCTGGAAAGCTCGTGAGACTTCGTAGTACCCTCCGGGACCCCCTGAAACCCTCCTGAGATCGCCTGAAACGCCCTACCCAAGTAACAGAATTAGTTGAATAACAGTTAATTAAGCTAAAGTACAAGTTCGACACTTGTACAGCAAAAATGTTTGTTAGAATTTCCCAGAGACCCCCTGAAATCCATGAGACCCCGTGAGATCTTCCGGTACCACCTGAAGCGCCTCTCAGATCTCCAAGTACGGATTCCTTATAAAATTTCCAATAAGTATGATCTGTTGAACAGTTAGTTTTCATTTAGAAAATATATTTTAAATGGGAATGAGTAACGTGACGTTACAACGTTGTAACGTCACGCTAGTAATTCCCATTTTAACATACTTTTCCAATGAAAACTAACTGTTCAACAGATCATACTTATTGGAAATTTTATAAGGAATCCAAATATGTAAAAATAATTGAGAGTTTACGGTCGAAGTTACGAGTTAAAGTGGAAAATCTGACAAAAAAGGCGTCAAAACGTTATAACTTCACGGTAGAATGTGTCCTATATGCTTACCTTTGGTGGCCACGTTGATAACCTGCCTGCAAGATAATATCTACACCGTTTTGGTCACGCAGATTCTTCCGATTGTGTGCAGGTTTTAAAGGTTTGGCTGGAACGCCATTTTATCGACTATCGCCCATATCGTCTCGGAACTACAGCGAAGGTGGTACTCAGTGGGGACCCGATTTTGTCAGCCCCCGATTTTGTCAGCTTTTTGACCCGATTTTGTCAGCCTTTTTTGAAGTAAAAAAATAAATTTGTATTTCATTCAGAATTTCAATTTTGTTTTCATTAATCATGCAGTTCATGTCTTTAGGCGTCATGGAAAATTACGCAATGAACAAAACTCGTGTAACCTTTGAAAACGTCTAAACTTGTTTTGCAAACTATAACACATTGAGGCAATTTTAGCACCCAACCCTCGTCAATGTTTTAAGCCAATATTAAATTACATTGTTAAAAGATTCCAGCTCTCTCTCTTCTTGGCGTAAGGCTCCAACTGGAACACAGCCTGCTCCTCAGCTTAATATTTTATGAAAACTTTTACGATTTTTAACTGAGATCCCCCACAGCCAATGTTTATTTTGCATTTGTACATATATCGTGTGGTAGTCATAAAAATATTTTATACAAAAGGTAGTTAAGGCTCAAATAACCATCATTCAGTCATCAGCAATCATCAATTTTTCAAAAGCAGTTTTCTTCCTCTAAGCCACAAAATGGTCATTAAAATTATTTCACTGTTATCCAAATGGTGGCCAGAGTGCAGTGATATTTTTTTAACATTGGTTGAGATTTCAGCGAGAATACTGCTTTTGAGTTTTGGCTAAACGATGATGGTTTGTTTCCTCTTAAGGAAATGTCGATTATGAAATGGATTCTGAGCTAACCGGGAATCAAACTCCTCACCCTCAGCATGGTTTTGCTGATTGCACGTGCGCTTACCACATCGGCTATATGGGCTTAAAGACTATTCTTCTGAATTTCCTCAGCAACAGAACAAACAACAAACGCTGCCTGTTGTTGTGATTACAAGTCAATCCATTTACTTTTTTCCGGCATCTCTGTGATTCCTCTAGGTTTACTTGTTTGGATTTATTGAAATAGACTAACATTTGAAAAGGCCGCAACAACCATTTCGAATTTTTGCTTCTCCCTTTCTTCTGAGCACATGACCCATTTTTCATGTAATCTCTGACCAGTAACAGATAGAGCAGACTGCCCTCTATCTGATTACGGGATAAGTTTGTATAAATAAATTGAAAATCGCCTAGACGGGGTGGGAGAAGCTGAGACATGCAATGGTTGTTCCGCCTTTTTTTACATGTTGGTATAGATTTATTATGAGATTTGTATTATAGATTTTCTGCTTAGATTGCTTAAAAAAATGCTGTCAGATTTGTTTTCATTGGAAACCCTTAATAAATTCGAGATGGGATTCCCCAAAAAATTCTTGCTGCGATTCGTTCAAGAACTTTTGCGTGGTTTCTTGTAAGAATTTTTGCTGGTATTTCTCCAAGAATTCCGCCGGAAGTTTCAAAAGAATTCTTCAAGGATTTTTTTTAACGATTCATTAAGGTGTGTCCCTTTTAGATTTTTTCAGGCATTCCTCCTATGATTTCTCCAGAAGTTTTTCCTGAGACTTGTTCTGGAACTCCTGGTAGGATTCCTCCAAAAGCTTTGCTGATATTTTTACAGCATTTTTTTCAAAACTTTTCTACATGAACTCCTACAGCTATGTATCTAGGGGTTTTTCGAAGGATTTCTCCAATAATTTCTCCTACATTTGCTACGTGGATTTATCCAGGGACTTTCCTAGCGATTCTTTCAAGACATCCTGCTGGCATTTCTCCATACATATCTGTTTGGATAGTCCAGGAACTTCTACTGGAGTTCCTCCAAGAAATTTTCTGGAAATTTCTAAAAGAACCTTTTTAGATATTTCCCTAAGAATTGTTCATACGTTCTTCCTATGATACCCCCAGGTTGACGAACTCTTGTTGAGATTCCTTCAGAAATTCTCTTCTAGTGATGTATTAAGAGTATCCTGGAGATACTTCTGAAATGATTCCTTTATGAATTACTGCGTGCATTAGTCCATGAATAAATTTACAGAAGGCACAAATTTCCCAAATGGAAGAGAACGTGCCCCTGGAGCTAACCTACTGATGAATAAATCTAGTGATTTTCCTAGTGATTTTCCTAGGATTTTTTCAAGAATTCCTCTTAGGGCTCCGTAGGGTTGCCTTTAGCTATTAGTCATACAAGAATTCCTCTAGAGATTTCACTATGATTCCTCTATTAGATTTCGCAATTAGGCATTCTCTATGGATTTCCCAGAGGTCCCGCTTGAGATTTTCCCAGGGTTACCTCTTGGTATTTCTTTACGAAAATCCCTAGGTATTGCTTCTGAAATTCCTTTAGAAAGTTTTGTTGGAAATTCTTCTGGAATTCATGCTAGACTTTAACATTTCATTTCTGCTATGGTTTCTCCTTAAAATGCTCCTGATATTTCCTCAGTACTTTTTTTTTAGAAATTGGGTTATTTAGTGAATAAAATATTGCTGTTTTCTGTAGCCTAATCGAAGGAGCAAATTTTTCTGAGTATAACGTGATTTTATTGGACTCCAATTCCTTTGTTTTGATGGTTAAATTAGCAAAACAGTTTTAATTTTCGTGGATAGAATTACAGTTCAATCGGTAAAGTGACAGTTCGACCCGAACAAAAAAATCTCCATACAAACTTAAAATGCATTTTAAAAATAGTTCCCGGACTCAGTTGACAACTGCCCTCCGTGCGCGACACACGTCTTTTTCGCATAACACAGTACTCCCGGTTATCAAGTATTTGCCTATCCTGTTGCGAAAGACATTTGCACTCGTCGCAAAATGTCTTCGTATAGGAAGAACACCTTGGTCGTGGATTTCAGTGGCCTTCCAAAGCGTCCGTATTTGGATCAGGTTGAGAAATTCCTGAAACAGTTCATCAAGCTCGACATGGCCGACGTGAAGAGCATTCAATTACACAATCTACAAAATTGTGTATACATCGAAATGAACAATGCCGGTGTAGCACCACGGCTGCACAAGCAACATCATCTACAGCACGCTTTCACACACGAAGGTGTGTCGTACTATGTCCCGATCTACGTTGATGGTCCCACTACAACAGTGCGAATCCTCGATCTTCCGCCACACGTATCGAACACAGCGATTACCAAACACATGGAACAGTACGGGAAGGTGATCTCAATCCAAAACGAAGTTTGGAAGAACTTCTTTCCAGGAGTACCGAACGGAGTGAAAATAGTACGAATGCGAATGGAGAAACAATTACCAAAAACAATTGTCATCGAAAACCACAGTACGCTCATTAACTTCCCGCCCGACCGGTCGGCCCCGTCGTCGGTTACCGACAACAAGAAACCAAGCCAAGCACCATCACACGTTGCTAATGAGCAAAACAACAACAACAATGAAAACATTCAATCTGCCCCACACAATGCAGCTGATCCACAATCGAAGCGGACTGACGACTCGAATACAAGCGAATCGGAATCGGATGGCGAACACGAAACAAACAACGACAATGATCAACTCGAACTCGAACATGGGAAGCGGCGGTTGTCAACCGAAACAGAAGAAGGAAGCACTGAAAATGAATCGAAGCGGACTTGCAGTGAGGGTGGCCCTGATTCGGAATGGAGAGTTTACAACACCAGATCAAGGAAAAATAAATAGATACATTGTTTGATAATATAGGTTATATATCGTGATTTAATAAACATACCGACACAAATGCACCACTTGGTGTAAAGTGTCGTAAAACCAAAAAAAAAAAGAAAAAAAAAGTTACCGGACTCCAAAAATTATGAAATTTTGGATTTCGACTAATTTTTGGGCGGAGAATACGATTATAGAATAATCCGGATACCCCTAAAGAACCCAATTCCTCCATGTATTTCTCAAGGAGATTTCTTCAAAGATTGCAATAGGGATTCTTTCAATGATTTTTCAGAAAATGCCAAAGAAATGCCTCTAGAGATTTCTACGGAGATTGCAGTAAGGATTCTTTCAGAAATTACTTAAGGGATTTATCCGGAGCTCCTGTATGGGTTTTTGCAGAAACTACTTACGGGATCCCTTCGGGAATGTCTTGAGGGTTACATTCCGTATATCCTCGGGTTGTTTCTCTAAAAATTTCCCCGAACATTTCTTCAAAGATTTTTTCAGAGATTCTTTAGAGATTAGTCTCTGGAAATTAAAGTGGAAAGGCAGCGGAAACGTAGCCAATTCGGACAGTTGGAGTGTCTATACTTGTCAATCAGATGTTGGTTCATTTTTATTCGTTGACAGCTAAAGTTAGATGTGATGATTTAAACCGCGCTAACCAGTGTCAACTGTCTTCTGTAGACCATAATTGCTATAAGCTAGGAGAAGGCTGTGTTCCAGTAGGGATGTTATGACAAGGAGTGTAGAATTAGCATTTAAGTTAAAATACACATAAATAAAAATTTAAAAAAAATGTTATGACAAGAAGAAAAAGAAATAAAAGATTTAATAGTTCTGCTGTAAAAAAGCACTGAATGTTAACTTTGCCAAATACCATTTTTTTCTGTGCCCTTAACACCCTTTCGATTTTTTTTACCGCAAAAGGTTCGTTCAAATATTACGTAACGCAAAATTTTGGCAATCCTATCCGCTATCCCTCCACCGCGTAACTATTTTTAAAAGAGAATTTTTTTTTTCATGAAGCGAAACACAGCGCTGGACTCCCCCCCCCCCCACCCTCATTGGCGTTACGTCCCAAGTAACAATGAAAGCTGAATAACAGCTTATTCAGCCAAAATTTTCAAATTCATGCTTAAGAGTGTTTTTTTCAGCAATTGTACAGCAATTATGTTTGTTGGGGTAATATTTGAACGAACCCAAAGCAGACCCTCCAAACCTATCTCCGTCTCTGACGTGCCCAGAACAATTTTTCATGAATAAAAAAATGATTTTAAAAAATGTCCCTATTTTGTCAGGTACCCGATTTTGTCAGCCCAAAATGCTACCAGGGGCTGACAAAATCGAGTCCTTACTGTTGTTAGATTCAAGGAGCGGTTAGGACAATCGCAACCAAAAGACGACTACGCAGGTTTTACCGGTTGAACACGACACTACTATGTATATCGGACGGCTGGCCGTGTGGAAGGCTCCCTGGTATGTCGTTGTAATAGCGGCATCCTACTAATTTGTACTCGACCCCGTGGTATGATGTGGGGTCCTCGAGAAGGTCCGGGGTAATCGAGGCTCCGTGTTGGCACATCGTTCTGCCGTGTAAGTGGACAGAGCCTTACTTGTGGGGAGGAAGTCAGACGGAACTTGACTGGTAAAAGCTGGTGCCGATATCCTACCTGTTTCGATGTGGTGCAATCATGGTTCTACCAATCAACGGCGATAAAAAGTTGCATCGATGTCAGATCAGCATGCCCAGAACGAGTCGTATGAGTTAAAAGCGAAAAGTGGATTTCTACTATGCACCACAGGTACCACTTACCAATTCGAGCTGCACCTTCATCATCATCACCACCAGCCTAAGGAGAGTCAGTCCTCAGGCACAAGCGATCGACAAGTTAAGTGTGCGGCAATACTTACCAATGAAACTGTAAGGTAATCTGGTAACCGCAACAAACTGGACGGTGGTGCAAGATTGTGGTCTCGCATAGTTTTCAAGGCGAATCACCCAGCAGAGTTTCTGCTGGTCGACTAGTTTGGCGTTTAAACATGCAATTAATCATTCGCTTTAGTAGATTACACTTGATACTAGTAATTAGTATTAAGAGTTTGCCTTGAGTTCTAGTAACATGCCTTGTTATTTACAGATGCTAGCAGAAAATTATTTCAACATACGGAAAATGATGTTTCTCAGCTAAAACTACCTAAAGCTGAAATCTGAAATAGTCAACATAAAGTATAAAAATAATAACAATAATTGAAAAAGTATGGAACGAGCTCACCCTTTCGGTGGCATGATAACTTTACTGAAGTTTACTGAATTCAAACACATAAAAATTTTCATATACTATCGTTGCTAACGAAATAAACTTTCGTTCATGTGTATAAATCATGGATACGACACAAAACCGTGGTACTCCAAACACCTGATTACCCTCAAACCAATCAACCGACGAGACGACGGGTTAGATCCCAAACCAACCAACCGACAAACGGATCCATTGATGACGGCTTGTTGTAACCCACAAATGGCTACTTCTAGCTCGCGTATCTCTTGCACGCGTACTTTTCCTCTCAATTTAGCTCTTCACAAGGTAACGAAACCAAAAAAAAAAGACACCTCACCCAAAACGGGTGCTATCCAAAAAGGCGCCCGAATCTGGTCTGTCGGTCGGTCGACTCACGTGGTTATAAAATAAACGATTTATAGACACGTGCAATGCATGCATGGCTGCCTATGCCTACTCCGTAGAGAGGCAGCAACTTGAAGCAGCAATCCACGGATATGTAGGCAGAGTTGATATGCCCATTCGGAAATCGTCGGTTGGGCATCTTCATTTTTATCTGGTGTACCCTTTTTCAGGTCGATGACTACCGACCGCGACCGGCAGGGTCCATCCGGGGGTAATTCAGCAGAAATGGATATTTTCTTCCCCGGAGCGGGAAAGTAAGATCATATTTTCACGATGAAATGTTCACCGGCTGTCAATACGCACGGGATGGTACCTACTCCGCTCACGCAGTGATGTCGGTTGTGGCGATGCGATGTTGGCAGCGATGATAGCGTGATGATCATGATGACGGTATAAATTGTAAGCTTGTAATGATTGGCTGTACCCTTGTCAGAGGTTTGATGTGTTATTTTACCGTAATGGTTGTTTCAATTTGTTGCGTCATCGTTGTTGGGTGTGTGCCAGCTGCTCATGCGTGGGGACTGAGGTAGCTCATCTCGTAGGACAATTTTCATGACGTTATCCGGCGGAAGATTTCACACCTGTTAAGGTGCGGTGGGGTAGTTCATTAATCATCATCACAATCCGTAATGGGGCAATTGGTTGACAAGCGATTAGAAAATGTAAAGGTTGGTGAAATGCTGATGGTGAGGTTTTTGTTTTTTTTTTTACAAACAACCCGATCAGAAAAACAAAACAAAAGTGTAATACATTTTTTCAACGTTTGATAGCTAGAGCACCGTTCGTTATATTTAGAATGGAATTCATCCGAAAACTTGCATGTTTTATATTAGACTTATTACAAGGTCAGATGACTGCCGCAAGTTTTAATACATTTTTGAGCGTTTGACAATTTTTGACTTTAATCTTTTGAATGAAGCCAAAGTTCTTGAAATTGAATATGTTTGGAGGTACATTCCTCAAGAAATTTCTTCTAGAACTCCTCCAGGAGGGTCTCCAATGAATTCTCCTGAAATTCCTGCAAGGGTTCTTTCTTCAAATTTACTTAGGATTTCTGGAGGAATTCCTGCAAGGATTGCATCAGGAATTTCAGTAAAAATTACATCACGTATTCTTCCGCGTAACCCCCCAAGGAATCCTTGAGAAATTCCTCCGTGAATTTTCAGGGACTCTTGTCGAATTTATTTTAAGAATTCCACCAACCATTCGAATGGAATGATTTCTCTTAGAAATTCAAAAGAAACTTCCCCCTTCAGCGTTCAGAGTTTTTCAAGGAATTCATAACAAATACTTCCTGCGACTACATCAGAAAACAAGATTTCTTCTAAGTTTTTTATTCTGATGACTATTCTTTTAGAATATTTTCAGAAAGTTTCAATGACGTTTCTTGAATCTGAGTGTAGAATTAGCATTTAAGTTAAAATACACATTAATAAAAACAAAACAAAATTCTTGAATCTTTTGAAATTTTTATCCACGAATTCCATCAAGTAGTTATTCAAGAATTTCTTTTAACATGAATTAATCGAGGCATTTCTTAAGAAACTCCTTCACGAATTGCACCGAAAATAACAAAAAAAAATATTTCAAAACTCTTTCTTCTATCCTAAAAACAAGAAATTCGGACCAGAATTCCTTCAGATATTTCATCAAAGAAAACATAAAGAATTTCTCCAACGTTTTTTTTTTTCATGAATTCCTCCTTGTATTCTTGTGGAAATTTCTGTGGAATTCCTGGTCGGCGTCGGTGGTGTAGAGGTAAGCGTGGCTGCCTTTCACCCCAGTCGGTCGGGGTTCAATTCCCGTCGACGCCGATGGGATTTTCTGAGACATAAAATCCTATCCCTCGGATAGGAAGTAAAGCTGTAGGTCTCGGTCCATGTGTTGATGGGTTCGATATGTAGGGTCTCCAGGTGTGGTGGCTGCCTCCCTGGGGCGTTGGAGTTTAAGGCTTAGCTCCTAGATCCAGCCGACGTAAAACACAACTGGCGCCGAACGGTGTTAGTTGGCCATAAATAGAAGAAGAAGTGGAATTCGTGTGTGTAATAGTAAGAAATTACTTCAACTATCCACTAAGAAATTTCTTAAAGGATTCTTACAGAAATTCATCCAGTTCGTTCAGTATATCTTTTAAGAATTCCTTCAAGATTGCCTTGTAGGATTTTTTCAAAAACTCTTCCAAAGATTGTTTCAGAATTTCTTCCAAGAATCCCATTGGGAAATTTTCAAGTTCCTGCTTCAGGAATTCTTCCCTGTATTTCTTTTCTAATTTCAGAAACTTTATATTGAAATTCTACCTAGAGACTCTCCAGGAATATCACCAAAGATTTTCAAGGAGTTTTTCTAAAGATTATTTCAAGAATTTCTCCAGGGACTGCACCAGTAATTCCTACAGGTATTTCTCAAAAATTTAAGCATTTAAAGCATTTATCGGGAATTCGCCGACTAGAGAAATATATCAAGTTTAACACATTGTGAGAGAAATTCCCCCAGAATATTCAAAGAGACTCCTCCAGAATTCTGAGAATATATCCTCTAGAATTATTAGAGAGATTTTTTCAGAATGCTGAAAATGATTACACCAGAATCCTGAGCGACATTATCTAGAAAAGAAAGCAAGACTCTTCCGGTATCTTGGAAGGAATTCGCTCTGAATTCTATTTAGGATTTTCCTAGAATCCTGGGAAAGATCAATCCATATCCATGAGATGGATTGTCTCAGAGTACCGAGAGGAATTCTCCCAGAATCCTGTGATAGATAGTCTCAGAATCCTAAAAGAAGCTTTCCCTTGGGATTCTCTCAAAATGTTCCAGATTCGTAAATAGGATTATTCTAGAATCCTCCCAAAATCATAAGAGGAATTCCAAGAGCTTTTCTTTCACATACTTGAGAAAAAATCATCTAGAATTGTGAGAGGGATTTTATTTATTCATTTGTTATCCAATCTTATGACGAAAGACAATGCCTTTTTTGCTGTCATATTGTGAATTCAATAATAGTAAGCAGGGTTGAAAAAGTCACATTCAATTGAATGAAATTGTGCTGAACTGAATGCATTAGGCATTCATTTTCAGCTCCGCTGTGAGATACTTGCAAAAAAAAACTCAGAAAAACTCAACTACTTTGTGGACGTAATGACTCCACCATCATCAACACACGCTCTGCGCTGATGGATGCTTCATGTCAACAACGGCCGCATGAATGCGACTGGCCCATAAGCAAGCGTGATGAATTTTCTATTTTGAGTGCCAAGAATAGGGAAAATGTTGTTATCGAATCTCGCCGTCGCCACGATGTGAGCGACGAGAGAATTTTTGTTCTCTCTCACCCGCCTCCGTGAAGGAAAGAGGCTTCAACGTCAGAAGCGGTGTGGTGAAAAGACAAAAACAAAAACTCACGTTCGTTGCATGCTTTCGTTTTTTTGCAACCCTTAGTAAGTAACATTTTTAATACTTAAATTTATATTCTACTAACTAAACTGTTCCTTGAGGTTTCTTAATATGTTTTGGTTCAATCAATTCATGTTGGCAAATCTCTGAAGAGGTCCCGCTTAAATCCTCCAGATGAATTTATGGATTTTTGTTCACGGGTAACGCTAACGCATCCCAACTTGCAACGCTTCGTACGAAAAATGACTGCCCATAGTAGATTGAATAATGCTGAGGAATACTGAAATTCATATTACGCGGTAATCGCAATTGAGTGAGTTTGGTATAGAGATAACCTGGAGTTTTAGTGGTAGTGAGAGAAATTCCCACAAAACAAAAAAAGATTTTCGGAATTCTAAAATGAATTCCCCAAGGAACTTAAGAGAAATGACCCAGAATCCTGAAAAGCGTGGCTTAGAACTCTAGGAAGGATTCCAGAATTCTGAGAAAGGTTCCCTTAAAATACTGGGCGAGTTTGCCAACGAAACCTGAGATATACTCTCATAGAATTCTGGAAGATAGGATACCCCCAGAAATTTGACAAGACTTCCTCCAGAACCCTTTTAAGTGTTCTCTCAGTATTCCCCTAAAATTCTGGGTGGTATCCTTTAGAATGCTGCGAATAAGTCTGCCATAATCCCGAAAGGTATTCTGTAGAATTCTACGAGTGACTCCTCCAGAATCCTGAGAGGATCTTTCAGATTCTTGAGAGAAATACAGGGGATGGCCAAAATGTTTGGGATAGGCACCATTTTTTCTCTCACAAAAAATTCAACATGCTATAACTTTTCGTAGAGTGCATCAAAAAATCTCAAATTTTGACTGTTTATCAACCTGTTATATGTGCATCACTGGTACAAATTTGTGCTCGATTGATTAAACTTTCGCAAAGTTATAACCGTTCGGGTGAAACACTATTTTTTGGACAACTCATTTTTGAGCTGTCATATCTCGGAAACCAGTGAACCGAATTGAATGAAATTTTTAACGTACACTAACGATATACAGATGCTTCATAAACTATTAAAACATAGATAGTTTTTGAACGTTGAAAAAAGTTATCATGAATTGACACTTTTTGGATTTTTCTCGGAAAAAGGTATTTTTTTTTACGTCAATGTCAATAAATTTTAGTGTTGATGTACAAAGATTTTCCACTTCTGTTCTCAAGTTATCTTTAATCAGATATATTAGAGCCTATTTAGATTGAAGAAAGAACACATTTAGCAATTTTTGTATGGTATTGTAAATTTGACTTATTTTCCTTTATATGGGTAAAACTTTCAACCCGGTATAACTTAATTCGTTGTGAGAAAATATTACATTTTATAACGATGTATTAAGTATCAATATATTGTTCATAAACGTTAAAAAAATTATTCAATTCGGTTCACTGGTTTCCGAGATATGACCGCTTAAAAATGAGTTGTCTAAAAATAGTGTTTTACCCGAACGGTTCTAACTTCGCGAAAAATTATTCAATCGAGCCCAATTTTGTACCAATCATGCACATATAGCAGGTTGATAAACAGTCAAAATTTGAGATTTTTTGATGCACTCTATGAAAAGTTACAGCATGTTGAATTTTTTTGTGGGAGAAAAAAAGTTGCCTATCCCAAACATTTTGGCCACCCCCTGTATATCTAGAAACCTAAGAGGGATTTTCCGGAAATTAGATGAGGATTCTCCCTGGAAGGGATTACCAAAACTTCTAGAATAGATTTCTCCAGCATCTTGAGAAGGATTCTTTAGAATTCTGAGAAAAATTACCGCAGATTCCTGAAAGACATTGTCCAGAATCTTTGAACCCAAGTAGCACATGCAACTAAAATGGAAATGATCATCGTTGCAAACATGTTGCAATTGAGTTTTCATGAAACAAACAAAATTAAAACCTATTAAAATACTGTTGTTAATGCCAAACTGAGGTGTAACAGTTTTATAACAACTAGCAAAATGAAAACAAACGTCATCATTAGTTGAAACTTGCGAAACCAATTTGTAACTGAAGTATAATCTGATTGTTTCAATGAATCTTAGTTACAACCGTTTACAAACCAAATCAACCAAAACATTGATTCTGAATGTTATAAACATGTTGCACCTGGAACTTATTTAAAACATAACGAACAATTTTGACAGGAGAGATAGAAGTTCCAAAATGTGCGGCAAAATGTTTTTGTGATCATGAAAAATATAAAATGCACTATGAAAAACCAAAATGTTTGAAAAATAACGAAATCTTTTACAAATAAAATGTAACCTTTTCTTCATAAATTTATCGACATATTCCAAATATTATAAAATTAAAGTGGTAAAATAGAAAAAAGTTTGATTGGAGGCATAATATTGACCCAATAAAAAAATTCTGCCTCATTTTCGCAGTACTGAACGACTGGTACCAACCACTGGGAAGATTTGAATATATGGAATTTTGAAAAATGTAATGTAACATACAAAAATATTAGGAGTTGCCCACGTGAAATTTTACAATGGGCTTAAATTATTTTACAAAAACCGTGAAATTTCCGGTACGTAATAAATGGACAGCCTTTTGTCGACGTAAATGGGAAGTACATGTCCAAGTGTCTGCTTTTTTGGTTATTTATGTCCTACATGGAAAATTCAAACTACCTTATTTTGGGTCAATTTTACCCAATAATGAGTATATCAAATTGATTAGTTACCCAAAATTAGGTTGTTTTTCCTCTCTCCCCCACAGATGTTGTCGTAAATAAACAGAGATGCGTCTATCCAATGGGGGTCCTTGAGGCCAATAAGCTAATTTTGGGTAAATGAAGATTTTCCCAAATTTGGGTTGAATGAAGGGGGTCTTGGGTTGAATTTACCTACCCTTGAATATATTTTTAGTTGGAGGTAAAGTCAATTTACCTTGCGTGAGTTCAATCGATTCGCTCAAATGTTGACTTATTGGGCCGAACTATAGGATTGCGTCAAAAGAACCCAATTTTTGGTAGTTTGGCGGTTCCCTCCGTATACCACGTGCAGCATTGTTGTACTTTATCAATACGGATTCCCACAGACATGATACAGCGAATAGTCTTTCTAAATTCTAAAATTAATTTTCAGCATTTTATGGGTGCATTAAATAAGCTGCTGAAATGCACTCCGACAATGCAATATGGCGAGTTAATTTTTTACACAAATGCCTAAATTTTCACTCACAAAAGGATAGTAGACTGAGGCGCGTTGAAAATACGGAGCTAAAATGCGTAACTTACCGATAAATCTGGAACGGCACACAAATTGACGTTTTCGGTCAGCCTTATTTGCGGCATATTTATGCACACAATTTATTAATCACATGAACGAAACTGTTGATGCATAATAACTGGCAGTGACGAATGTGGTGACTAGCTGACTAGTTGTCGAATCGGTTACCATTTTTTAAGTCGACTATAAGTTGTATCTTGGTTATAATTCGATTGCGTATTAAAACCGTTTATATCACGAATGGATGTTTTATATTGGCTCCACCTCTTGCGCTTTTTTGGTTGCAATTTAGTCGTTAATAAGACGATTGGTTTATATGGCATAACTTTCAATATAGTTGCATACAAATTACAGGAACTTATTAATGTCCAAGTGTGTTGCTTGGGAAAGAACTCCCCTAGACTCCTGAAAGGGATTGTCCCTGAACTCTGAGTGATTCCTCTAGAATACTTTAAATTATTACATTATCTCAACAGAATCTTCCTATAATTAAGTCAGGGATCTTCCCTGATTACTAAGATGGATTCTCCCAGAATTCTGAAAGATATTTCTGGTAGCAACTGCTCCAGAATACAAAAAAAACAGAATTCTACTGGAATTCTCGTAAAATGCTGAGAAGGATTTCTTCCGAACCCTTAGAGGAATCACAAAATCTATGCGAGGGATTTTTCAAAATCCCAATTTCTCTAGAGAACTCTGCCCAGAATCTTGTGAGAGATCCTTCAATAATTGATAATTCTGAAAGAAAGTGCCCTAGAATTTTGAAAAATATAGCCCCAGAATCCCAAGGATTTCTCCAGAATCACGAGACAAATTCCCCAGAATCTTGAGAGAAATTTTCCCAGAATCCTGGTGGTATTACCCCAGAAAGCCGAATTTTCAGAGAATCTTGGGAAGAGTACTCAGTGATATTCCCCCAGAATCTTCAAAGAATCTTACGCAGAATCCTGAGAAGGATACCCTTAGAATCCTAGGAAATATTCCCACAGAATTCAGTGAGGGATTTTGCCACAAGTCTGAGAATGCTGAGTATGATTCTCCAAGAATTCTGAGTGTTCCGGAGAATGCTAAGAAAATTTCCTCAGAATTCTGAGTGGGATCCTAACTGACGGTCTTCCAGAATATTTAGAAGAATCAATCCAGTTCACCCAGAAATTACTTATAATCCCTAATCGATCGCTTTGGCATTTGCTAATGTACACGTTTTTGAATGAAGCAAACGAAATTTACATGAGATTTGTGTAGTAGTATGCGTGTGTCTCGCGTGGTTCTACCAACATGGATTGCCTCAGAATCCTGAGAGAAGTTTTTCCTCGGGATTCTCCCTGGCGGATTCTTCCAGAATCCTGAGATAAATTCTCCTGCAGTATTGAAAGGCATCCTAAGAGAAGATATTCCACATTATAAAGAGAAATTCATCTAAAATCGTGAAAGGGATTCTCAAAAAAAAAAAATGTTCGGAATGCTGAGAAGGATGCGCTAGAACCCTGAAAGGGACTCTGTAGACCATAAGAAGGATTCCTCCAGAAACCTAAAAAAGATTCACTTAGACTGCTGGGAGGGATTGCCCAAGAAACCCGAGATATTCAGGTATACCTCGATTTAGTGGACCCTCGACTTTATGTACTTCGACTTCATGTGCATTTTTTTTAATGGTAAAAAATAAATAAATTTTATATTTTTGAATCGAAAGAAAAATCGAATGTAAAAAATCAATTAGGTCGATTTCGTGGGGCTTAAAGATCGATTCAAAAAATCGATTAATCTGAACATAAACATCGATGTTGCGAACATCGATTCAAAATTGCCCAACGCTAGAGTACTTCCACAGTTATTGATTGAAGGGCTTTCTTTGCATTTGCATTGCATGGATTTGTATATTGTGAGGCAAGCACAATGATACACTATGCCCAGGGAGTCAAAATTTTCCCGACTGGAACGGGGATCGAACCCGCCGTCTCCGGATTGGTGATCCATAGGCTTAACCACTAGACCTAAAAGCTACACATCCAGCACAATATTTCCGTAATGAGATCGATAATTTTTTTGTATCAATATCAGCATCAAACCATTTACAATTTTCTCAATCGGTTCCGCGAAACGCCACACGAAAAAGCCTCCACCGTGGAACGCAAAAGCTGCTCCGAACTGCGGGTAAACGATCGATTATGGCGATAATTTTTTGGCCACCTGACATACAAACAGATGCCGCCGCGCAGCAGCAGCATCAATCTAGCAGCAAAGCGATCGATCAGCTTTCAATGAAGCATCAGCGGGTGCACAGGTACATACTTTGCGCTTACGAAGTATACTGCCCCCACTCGCATAACAGTCCCATTTGTAAAAAGTAGGAATTAGGAAAACGGCATTTGAAGTTTAGACTTGTTTCCATATAAAACTTTAAAAAATCGCCAAAATTTGAAAAATATTTCGAACATCTGTGAAAAATATTACAATCACTACAAAGTTGTTCAGCTTTGTGTTACGTGACACAAAAATCCATGATGGGACTGCTATGCGGGTACTTTTGATATGGGACGCTCATGACTTGGTATTTTTTTCACACATTGACATAAAAATTCGTTATTTTTATTATTGTTTTTGGAAGTACATCGAAAATGATGCCTATTCATAACGTTAACTCAAAAGTGACGAAATGTCAAATGGGACTGTTATGCGAGTGGGGGCAGTATAGCGATTAATCCATAGGAGTGAAAACACGCTTCGATGATTGAATCAACTCTGCATCATCGCACTATGTATCAGAGAAAGATCAAATTTGCTCAATGATTTATTTTTCCTATTTAATTTTATTATTTTGTTGAAAAAACGATAAAAAACTTAAATTGTTAAAATGCTACTATTTAAAAATGTGGATACAAGATTTTTTCGCAAAATTGCCCCTTTTGGATACACTGTGCCGTTGACTATCACATCACCTTAATATCTGGAAAATCTCACGAAGCTCGAATAAAATCGGTCAATTTTTATTCGTGCAATTTTTCCTACTGCCAAAATTAAGTGGAAAATATGGCGACCGTGAGGAAACGTGTCCATTTAGCTGATTGATGGTGACGAGCCGAGTCCCGAGTGTGGCGCCGGAATGGCGCGGACGGCGTGCAGCAGAAGCACACAGTAGTACTGGCGGGGCTCAACACTTCAATTAAAACATTCACTGGACAGAAGATAGCGCGCGCGAGAGGCGCGATGATAGGCTGTTTTGATATTGGTGTCCATTTTTAAGCGCACCCGGTCGCGGCCCGGTCTGTGAAAGAAATGAATAATGATGTCTTCCTTTTGGTCGGCCGTTGAGCGCTGGCTGCGAGGATGTGAATGGTCCCCGGTGCAATCTGACTTTAATGAGAGTTCCGATGGGTCATTATTGTTGTCGGCTATTATCGCCTTCAACGTTAACAGACAACATAGGCCCCAAGTTGCAGCTCACCGAAAATAATGTAATCATGAGCATATGATACCATGAGGGATGATTGGATACCTACGATGAATATGATGAACGACGGTTTCCAAAAGCATTGAATGCTATTTCTCATCCATCATACTGTTTTTAGATATATGCTACAATAAATATTTAAGGCCATACTACTTCTGATATTAAAATGGATGTCGCGATTGAATCATCCCTTTGCAAAAAAAACCGCACAAGGGACGACAGATTTCAAAAAAATGGACGTCAATCACCGACGTGTGATTCACCGTTTCGGTTCAAAGGGAAATTCAATTATTCACTGCCGCACTCCGTTCTTCTGCATACCGTCGATGATCTTCCTTAGCACGCGAAGTGCGAAATCTCCCAATGCATGCAGGGTCTCCTCGGGCGTGGTTCATATATCGTGCCCGTAGAGGACCAACGGTCTTCGTTTTGAACTTGGTACATTTGGTGCGGGGGTCATATTTTTTTTTTTTTTGACTCAGTTTCTTCATAACTCCATGACATTATGGCTTGGGCAGCGGTCGTACTCGCGTTCGAGCTGCGCATAGATCATCAGTCCGGAGTAAGGGCTGTGCACGTTAACTTTCTGTAGTGAAGAATCGTCCCTTGATCCTCAACTTGTACATTCTGTCGTCGATCGGCCACCAACCTATCACGATAAAAGCTGTTCCCATGGACAGAATCCAGGAAGCGTTACCATGACGAATCCAAGGCTCTACAGTAGATGGGTGAGCATTCGGGTGCTCCCGATGAAGTTGAGAGATCGACAGTTGCACGTACTGAGTTTACAATAGCAAGTCATTTTTGTTCGCTTAAGTCGATGCCGTTGGTCTCAGTTCGATTATTCTGTTGCAATTTTTTTTTTCTCCAGTTCTCTTCTACGGCTGGCTCACAGAAACGAACACCAGCTTCCTACCTTACGGAGGACCACGGTGCACAGTTGAGCTTAGAGTCCTCTCCTAGCTCTCGGGCGTCGATCAGCCACCCCGAACATGGGGTACATACGCTGTTGTGAGCCGTTCTTTCTGGAGAACAGACACTCAGGTTTGCAGAAGCAATCCCATCTCCCTCCCTTTACTTTTAGCCTCGATCAGACGCCAGGCAAAGGGGTACCCACGTCGGCAGAATCAGACGGAGTTCCTGATCGAGTCCCTGTCAAGCAGCATCAGTGAATTCCACTACGATTCAGAAGCTGTTTGAAGCTTGGTTTGCAAAGTACGAAGACCTTTTTGAAGAGGACGCTCGAAAGTTGGATGGACCGGCTAAGGTTCGACTCTTGCTCCGAAACCTAAGCACCGTAGCTCACAAGAAATACGTGAACTACATACCACCGAAGAAACCGAAAGAAGTTTCATTCGAAGATACCATCCATCACCACCTTGAAGTCGTTTTTCGGTAGAAACACATCATTCTTCAACCTGCGGTACCAGTGCCTACAGCTACAGAAAAGCTCATCAAACGATTTTTTCACGTACACTGGAATCGTGAACGAGCAGTGTGAAGAGTTCAAGTTACCGGAAATCACTTATGACCAGTTCAAGTGTCTACTTTTCGTGTGCGGCCTGAATTCAAGCAAAGATGCGGATGTCCGGACTTCCTTGCTGTCCAAGATCGAGAGTACCAATCCGGCAACCCCGATGACACTACATTCATTGGTTGAGGATTGCCAGCGGCTCCTGAATCTCAAGAAGGATACTGCAATGATCGAGAAGTCAGGTAACAAGTCCAGTGTTTGCGCCATCAGGAATCCTACGAAAATCAAGACGTCTGGTCAACAACAGCAGCAGAAACCGTCAGATGTTCCGAACACTCCTTGCTGGCGTTGTGGAGAAATGCATTATTCGAAGAATTGCAATTACATCCAACATCAGTGCAAGTCATGCAAGAAAGTCGGACATAAGGAAGGATACTGCTTCTGTTTCCAATCAAAGCCAAAGAAGAAGAATCGAGGTTTTAAGAATCAATCAGCGAAGGCACAAGGAATCTATTCCGTCAATCAGGTGAGCGTTAAAGCCAACCGAAAATTCACTACAGTGGAGCTCAATGGACACGCCGTCAGAATGCAGCTGGATAGCGCAGCGGACATCAGTGTCATTTCATAAGAAGTCTACAATCAAATGGGTAGTCCAGTAATGGGTCTCACTCTGGAGTTGTCGTGCTCAATCACCTTGAATGAAGTGTCCAAGCAAGGAAGATGTTTCGTGTCCAAGGCAGATGATCTCAATTTCTTGGAGCTGAATGGATTGAACTGTTCGGACTTTGGGATGTACCTTTCAACGCAGTGTACAACCAAGTATCAATGAAGCATCATCCAAAAGCCTGGTGGATCGTTTGAAAGCCAAGTACAGCAACGTTTTCGATGAGAGCCTGGGACTTTGTACGAAGAAGCAAGTATCGCTAACGGTCAAGCCAGGATCAAAACCAGTTTTTCGTCAGAAGCGTCCAGTTCCATATGCATCTGTACAGAAAATTGAAGATGAACTGAACCGATTTCAAGCTTTGGACATCATTTAACCAGTGACATACTCCGAGTGGGCTCCGCTCCAATTGTAGCAGTTCGGAAACCGAATGGCAAGGTCAGAATCTGTGCAGATTATTCCACCGGATTGAACGAAGCTTTAGAAGCAAATCATCATCCGTTGCCGCTTCCTCAAGACATATTTGCAAAATTGGCTGGGAAGAAAATATTCTCGCAAATAGATCTTTCGGACGCCTACTTACAAGTCGAAGTTTCGGAATCCTCAAGAAAATTGCTGACCATCAACACCCACAAAAGTCTGTATCAATTCAATCGACTTTCTCCAGGAGTTAAAACCACGCCAGGTGAATTCCAGCAGATTGTGGACAGCATGGTTGCAGATTTGGAGGACGTAAGCGTTTATCTTGACGACATCATTTAGGCAAGCAATTCTCTGGAAGAACATCTTCAGCAGCTGGAACGGTTACTGGCTCGCATCGAAGAATACGGATTTCACCTCAAAATCGAAAAAAAACAACTTCTTCATGCAGCAGATTCAGTACCTCGGATTGATTGTACATGACTAAGGAATTCGTCCGGATCCAGAAAAGATCAAGGCCATCGTCAACATGCCAGCTCCGCACGATGTACCAAGTCCACGTTCGTTTCTAGGAGCAGTAAGTTATTACGGCAAGTTTGTACGAGCAATATACGATCTTCGTCAACCAATGGATGCTTTGTTGAGAAAGGACGTCAAATGGAACTGGAGCCCAGCTTGTCAGAACGCTTTCGAAGAGTTCAAGAGGATTCTACAATCAGACCTCCTACTGACGCATTACAACCCAAACTTGGAGATGATAGTAGCAGCCGACGCATCGCAACATGGTATAGGAGCAGTCGCTGAAATGAATTACAGCGCTGCCATAGTGCTGCTTCGAAGCGAGAGTGAGAGTGCGCGATCAAAGGATTTTCGTGGATTTGCTGTTGTTGATATTCTTTTCTGCGGCTTCGCACACGCGCACTCTCACTCCCACGCGTAACTATAACGGCACCCTTACGCTCAAGGAGAAAAGGAAGGATTAGCACTGATATTTGCCTGCACCAAGTTTCATCGAATGATATTTGGAAGACATTTCATTCTGCAAACGGACCACAAACCAATTCTTGGGATATTCGGATCGAAGAAAGGCATACCAGTGCATACTGCTAACAGACTACAGCGTTGGGCGCTGACACTGCTGCAGAACGATTTCAAGATCGAATTCCAGAAGACTGAAAGTTTTGGATACGCTGATTTGCTCTCACGCTTGATTGGACAACATTCCAAACCCGATGAAGATTATGTGATTGCCAGTATGCAAATGGAAGCAGATATTCGCAGTATTCAAACCGAAGCCGTATCAGTTCCACCAATCACCAGTCAATTGATTTTGCAAGAAATTGTTAGAAAGCGATCTCCTTTGGCCAACCGACGTACCCCACTGTGTTTCCGTGTAAATCCGGAATCGGTCGTCCAACTTGATCAACCGGTGCATTCTATGAAATGGAAGTAATTTTTGGTATTTAGTATGAGGGAGGTGACCCCAAACTTTTGAACGGTAGTGTAGCTACAAAGCAGCAAATGGAATTGCTCAACACGAAGCGTTTACTGTTGAATATGCGGTCTCTGTGCCAGCACGAGAAGTGGAGGTGAAGGGGAAGATCCTCGACGGAACTCTGACATGTGGGGACATCAAAAAACTAATTAGGAAAAGAATCATGTGAACGAATGAAGCACTTTACGGACCACGTTACCAGCTTAGGTTCAGTCCCTTGCAAATGAAATGTGGATGTTCTCCACAATCACGAAGTGTGGACATTAAAGAAGGTAGACCCAAATGCTTGCGGAGTTTCAAAGTACAATGCTCAGTGGGAAATTAGAAGATGGTGTTTGCCGGAGATGCATGAATCACGAGCACGGTCAAGTGCACAAAAACTTCAGTGGGCTTAAGGGTAACCTGGGGTAATACGCACCCCCGGGGCAAAACGCCCTCACGCTGTTTCATCATATAAATGAAGTTCCGTTAGATGCAAGCAAACTAGATGTAAAATTGAACTGGACAAGCCCAAGAGTTACGAGAATATTCGAATGAAAAGCGTGGAAAACGATGATTTTCCACCTTTTTTGAAAGATTGTCTAATTTGAAGCGCACGCAATTCAACCAATTGCACGATTATTATATGGAATCAACCTATCAACTACCATCCGCCTCCTACACTTTCCATTTGCTGCCATAAATAGTAAGATGGAGACGCATGGTATTGCATTACAATTCAAAGCGGGAAATGCCAGAGGTCGTATTGCCCCACCTCAAGGTGCGTTTTGCCCCAAACAGTTTTTCAGTACCCAAAACTTAACACTTTTAGAATTATTAATTTTATTCGGTAAAATTGACATCACGCGGACCAGAAGTTGGCGTATCTTAGTCCATTAAGTAAACTAACTTTCACAACGCAAGACACCCATAAAATCATCTTAATCTTAACTATTAGGCCACTTTGTACCGACTTTTTGAACCCTCAAAGCAGAATACCCTCTTCGAATGAGTGTAATCAATTTCGTATCTTTTAATTCCGCCCTATTTTGCTTATCCTTTGACAGATGCACGTATTTCGACTACCATTTGTAATCTTCCTCAGTGTCAGTTATCCACTGGATCCAGATTACAAGTGGTAGTCAAACTACGCGTATCTGTCAAAGGATCAGCAAAAAAGTGCGGAATTAAAAGGTACGAAACTGATTGCACTCATTCGTATATTAGGCCACGTTTGCTTAGGGGGTGCATATTACCCCACTTTCCCCTACACGTAGTGCGAATGGCAGAAGAAACAATAGCGAAAACAATATTCGCCAGCTGGGTTACGTACAAAAGTCTGAATTATGAAGGGCTGAAATTACGAAATGCTGAATGCATCAAAAGGCTGAAATAGTGCTTCGACTAGTTTTCAAACGTACCAGCCTAAAGACTAACAACAACTCAGAGAAAGAGAGGTATCTTTCCAATTACGAATAATAACATACATTCATTGATTTTTCGATCTATTTGAAAATTTGCTTGTTGGTCGATTACCCAGCCGTGGCACTTGCATTAGTTTTGCTTGAGCTTGACGATTGACCGTCCCTTAGTTCATGGTTCGCCAAACTAAGCCATTTTGGGAGAACATGCTTCAGTTACTATGTTCTGCATCAGAAAGTTTTACAACTGGTCATAATGCTATGGATTACTGAACGCCTACATTACTAAGACAGTATTTTTTAAAAGAATAGCATATATTTCAAAGAAGGGGAAATCTTTGATCATATTTTTAAGAGAAATAATGAAAACAATCTTCAAAACAACATGACTCGAAAAAACAGCTCATGTGTAAAGAAGGACAAATTAACAATATTAATATGTATTATCAATTCCTTTTTGTGTTCATTGGTATGCACCACTAGCCTCTTCACTAAGCTCAGTTTCGACTTCTGAAACTGAGAAGACTATGAACTTTTTATTATGAAAATTTTCTTGACTCTTTTTGGCATTGAATATTTTCGTACCTGTTACACGATATGCCAAAGCTGAGAAGCAGGCTTGATCATTGTTCGGGCGTTACTCCAAGGAAACGAAGAAGTGCTATAACTTATATATGAATTTTCGTGATTTCAGCCTTTTCAATTTTCAGCCTTTTGTTATTTCAGCCTTATGTTACACTTTCTTGACTTCAGGCTATCGTGTTTAGCCTTTTGAAGCTCAGCCTTATGTTACCATCCCAACCAGAAAGACGTCGGTAACTTTGTGAGCGGCCGCGAACGTGCTGTTGATGACATGGTTGATGAAGACATGAGAACCCTTAAGGATCGGGAAAACTGGAAAAACATCGCCAGTTTGCCTAAGATCGATGAAGCTAGTGCTCTACTATACGCTTGACACTGGAGTAGCCAACATTGATACTTGATTTTAAAATATGTCAGATTTGAGCTCTCTTTAGATCAATATAGGACAGATTTACAGATTACTTACATTTTCTGACATTCAACGATACAAAGAGATGAGGACGTGGAACTAGTTTCCGTTGCAACAGAGAAAATCTGTTCGAAGACAAATCAAAGGGAGCTCATCCTCACAGCCCCAAGCATCATCAATGTCTGATGACGTCAAACAAACACCCCATGGATTAGAAAATTCCACTCTATAAAAAGAATTCGCAGAGCCTTGCTCGAGGAAATTTACCCTCCTCGGGGTGGTCTTACTGCAGCCGCCAATTTCAATTACCTTCACTTCACTCCGACCACCTTCAAACGACCGCCACCACGTCGCCGCACCGATGCGAAACACTGATGACGGCGAGCATCAACGTTCCAAGACAATCAATTTCCCATCGCTCACAAATTGCACTCATGTTGTACCTATCAATCCATCCTTGTTGGAAGACGACTAACGACGACGACGACGAGACGATTCCTTTCCTCCTCTGTTCGAGAGTGGTTCAGTGAGCAATGCAGCACGCGCGTAGGTTCCGCTATGTTTATCCACCTGAGTCTTAAGACGATCGTATTTCCGACGTCAACCTCTATAGACAGTAGGCTGCGGCTTATTTTGCAAAAGTTGTTGAAACCTGGAATTCGTAAGCTCTTCTGGATTCAAATGACATAAAAAGAGAAAGCTCTGAGTTTAAGCCAAAAATATTGAGATTTAGAGGTCGCGCAATCGCTTCAAAGTCAAATTTTCGAGTAATAAAAAGGTGTTGTCACTTCAAGTGCCATAACTCTCTCAATTTTCAACCGATTTTCAATCTTTTTTTATGAATTTCTCACAAAGGAAATTTCGAATAAACTCGTAGAATATCATTTCTTTCCAAAGTCACGCAAAATATGAGTTTTTGAAGATTTAGTTCATTTTTTTCATCTTTTTACAAAAATTATTAACTTTAGAGTCCTATAACTTTTTAACCGCTTGACCAATTTTAAATTTTTTAGCTTGCATTTGTAGATATTTTTGTTGCCTAAGAATGCTGTGAATAAACTGTACCTCTGAAAAAACGTTTCAAAATAGATAAATACCAAAAACCGTTCAGAAACACGTATTTTATTGGAAAAATCAGAATTTTGGCAAAATTTTAATAGTTTTCATGCTTAGTTTCGGGCTCAAATTAAAAAATTATTCTCAACAATCATATGGAAGCCTTAAACTTCAGTTTTTGGAGTGTTCTGAATCAAAAAAAAATTTTCATGTTTGAAATGCGAGAAAAAAAAATTAAAAAAAATTCCTCCTATATGTTCCATACCCCTATATATGATGCTAAGTATCTTGTTCCGAGTAAAAAATTGCAAATAATCGTCAAAAACCCCAATTTTGCATGAAAAAATTAAGTTTTAGGGCATGTTTTGGCAGTTTTTGGTGAAAAGTATCATAAAAATGACTACTTGGATGAAAAGTTTGTTTAGGACAAAGATAGGCAACAAAAATATCTACAAAAGCAAGCCAAAAAATTTAAAATTGGTCAAACGGTTCAAAAGTTATAGGACTCTAAAGTTAAATTTTTTTGTAAAAAGTAGAAAAAAATAAATTAAATCTTCAAAAACTCATATTTTGCGTGACTTTTGAAAAAAATGATGTTCTACGAGTTTATTCGAAATTTAATTTGTGAGAAATTCATAAAAAAATATTGAAAATCGGTTGAAAATTGAGAGAGTTATGGCACATGAAGTGAAATCACCTTTTTATTACTCGAAAATTCGACTTTGAAGCGATTGCGCGACCTCTAAATCTCAATATTTTTGGCTTAAACTCAGAGCTTTCTCTTTTTGTGTCATTTGAATCCAAAAGAGCTTACGAATTCCAGGTTTCAACAACTTTTGAAAAATAAGCCGCAGCCTAATAGACAGCTGAGGGCACAAGAAAGTAAATTCCTTCGCGTAGCTGTAGAAGAGATGCTCGGCGCAGTGCAGTCGTCTTTGGGGAACCTTCAAGGTAGCAAGTTGGAGCTCCGCATAGTTCACAAGCCCGGAAAAATTAGCAGAATTTTCTTCTGCAAACTGCATTGCTCGGCGCCGAGTGCCGGTCGCACTTGGTGCATACCTTGTCTCTGTCGGGTGGGTCGGTTCAAGCTTCCACCTTGGCAGCAGAGGCGTGCGAAAGTTATTTACCTTTTTTTCCCCGCTCACTCTAGTGCCAGACAGGTTTACGACGTCGCCCAGGAAGAGGAACGAGCCGCACAATCTGCGAGAGAGTGAGGGCTTTATTGTGTTTTAATGACCTGCACCGAGACCGAGAGTTAAAGTGTCCGCCGTTGTTGGAGTGAGTCCCTTGTTGTTTCGGAGATGATGCTATTCTGTGGGCAACTATATCGCTAAAAATGTTGGAGCTGCATGGCTACATCATTTTCCTGACGTGCTTGAAAGGTTTCTGTGGTGAACAGTTGAGTTCATGAATCGGAATGAGGAAAAATTCCGACTAAGTATTTGTGGAAAAATAACGCTCAATGAGGTTGGCGAGGCTGAATGGTTGTTTGCATCCTGACAGTAAACAAACAATTCATAGAAAACTCTTACTAATAGATTAATAAATCAAGCTTTTTGTGCACTCGCATATCTGGAAATATGCCATATCACTAACACACCATACACAGTAAATCATCGCAGAGGCATTAGGGAGTTAAACTCGGCATATGCAGCGCAGCTATCCTACAAACCTTTTGAAAAACATTTAAAATAATCTATCGAACTACAAATGATTCACCAACAGTTACCTGTACAAGGTGTGTAGTGCAAAGAAATCAGTTAAGTTAAATTGAGAAAACCGCTACGTTCCATATAATATCCAACATGTAGGTCTAATAACCAGCACCATTGCTTATGCCTGTTCATATGTACAGTCAATGTTTAAAAGATCAAACTTCGAAAGATTCATGTCATCCAAAAAAAAGTTAATAGTCAGAATGTAAATGAACTATCGGAACATGCAATCCACACAATAATAATTCCCATAAAATCAGTATCCCCTGGAGAAGACTCTAATATCAGTCGAGACGTTGAAAAATTCAAAAACTTTTTTTCAAAAAAAAAAAAAAACAGTAGGCAAGATAAAGTTTGCAGGGGACAGCTAGTATGTATATTAGAGTGGGTCAACATTGTATGGGGAAAATAAAATTTGATCGCATCAACCCAGAACAAAACTTTTACAATTGATATTTGCGTCCAAATCTTGGGGCAAGACACTGTGCTGGAGAGTACATTTTCCGTCACAGAGTTACTCAGAATTCCTCCGGATTGCTCCCGTTTTTACATGGGTGTTGCCTGATTTATCGCAAAATCAAAATAATATTGCCCGATATCTCGCTTTTCTTGCAGTTTTAGGGGTGTTTTTCAACAAATTTCGTCGATCATTGGTGAAAAGAGTTACTCACAATTTCTCAGAGTTACTCTCGTTTGCACAGTGTCTTGCCCCTAGGTCCAAATCCAAAACAACTGTGCAAAATTTTGGGACGATTAGTTGCATCACCGTATTCTGTATAGGGATATACATAAATTTCTATAGAATTCAGTATGAGAAAACTCACTTTTTTGCATTTTTTCTGGGGCTAGATTTTTTTTCTATACTATGTAACCGATGATGTTGTAATGTAGCCTTTAACGTGTAAAGGAATAACATCGATAATAAAATCTCAATTTTAGCCGGGGCCCGTAGCGTAGTGGCTACTCGTTCACTTCATAAATGGATGGCCATGGGTTAGATCCCAGCCCCGGCACCTGCAATTTTTCGTCAGTTGCTCTTCCCCCCGAGAGCGGCTGGCACCTGACCCTCTTTAAAGCATATGCTCCAACGGACCCGGAAACCTGGATATCGGCTAACGGCAACTCATAATAGGCCGCCTACTGGACTGGAAAATGAACAAGAGCCACCATTAACATCCTCGTGCTCATCATCATTCTACCATGGACAGGGTAGAAAAGTGACAGCAGCGCAAAGGCAACCAGTTCGATATACACTAAAACCTCAATTTATGCATGTTATTTTTATGCACTTTCAATTTATGCATCTTTCTTATACCCTGCATATAAAGAGGGAAGGCTACTCAGAGCCAATATTGTGCATAAGCATATTTAATAATGACGGTAACTATTGCAACGGCGGCCAGAGAGTGTTTATAGGAATGAGCAAATGGAAGTCACCGTGGAGTTTCAGGGGGTCCCAAGGGGTTTCCGCGGGGTACCAGAAGATCGCAGAGGGGTTTTAGAAAGCATTGCAAAGAGTTTCAAAGGATTTTCGACGGGTTTTTGGAGGCGTTACACGTACGTTTTCGGGGGTTTCCGAGGGTTTTACGTGCGTTACATGGGGTCTAAGTGAGTCTTGGAGAAATTCGGAGGCGTTAGACAGGCGTTTTGGGGGTTCAGATGCGTTACATTGGATCCGAGGGGATTTTAGAGGGATTTTTGAGGCATTTCAGGCAGTTTCAGAGTATTTTTGGTGCGATTGCGAGGCCTTACGGAGGCGTTTTCGGCGGTTTCGGAGGGTCTCAAGTGTGTCACATGGGGTCCGAGGGGGTTTTAGGGGAATTTTGAAAGCATTACAGGATGTTTCAGAGCGTTTTCGGCGGGATTCAGAGGCGTTACGGAAGCTTTACGGAGAAGTTTCAGGGAGTTTCTTAGCGTCTCAGGTGCGTTACATGGGATTCGAGAGCGTTTTAGGAGGTCTTTGAGGCGTTTTAGGAAGTTGCAGAGGATTTTCACGGACCCCATCCCAAAGTCCTTTAAAACGCCCCTGAAATGCTATCATACGTCCCTTAAATCTCTAGGAACGCCCTTAAAATGCTTCAAAATCCCCCTAAAGTTATCTAAAATGCCGTGAAACGCCCCTCAAACCCCTTGTAACGTCTTTAAAAGGGTCCTGAGATCCCCTGAATTGCCCTTAAAGCACCATGAAACGTCCCTGTATCCTCATGAATTCTATTGAAATAACCCTGAATTTCCCGTAATCCCATGAAAACACCATCTAAACCTGACAGAACGCCCTTAAAAGTCACCCCAAATCCCCTGAAACAACCCTCTAAATCCCCTTGGAACCCCTTTTACTGGGCACTCTAGGAACGTTATGGAAACCCTTTTAGCCCCACCTCAAATGCCCAAGAGCAAGATCTGTTCTCACAAACTAGATTCTCTCATTGAAGCCCAAACTTAATTTATGCACAAATTTTCCTCATGTTATGCTTTTTTTTAATTTATGCACCCCCAGCCATGTGCATAAATTGAGGGTTTAGTGTAGTAAAATAAGAATAGAATACATTTAGGCGCTGTACAAAGAGTAAGTGTCTATTGGAATCGGTTTTTATCGAGGGAAACCAAACCTATCTTCAACATAGTGCTCCCAATTTTATCCTATCGATATCAAAGCTAATTAGCGCTATTTGTTTTTTTTTTTAATTTTTATATTTTTTTGTAGGAGTGAGCATGTACTGCACGAAAATTGTTGGTGCTAGAATTATCTGTTTCTGGAATGTAGGTACATACTCTAAAACTAAAAAACCTGAGTTTGTTTTATGATTTTTCAGGATTCTTTCAAGAGATGGTTGTGTATATGTAGACTAGACAAGGCATGCCTACAGAAAACCTACCTTTGTTTTCCCATGTTGTTAAGTAACATGGCCTAAAGTTTCAATCACGCAATCTGGCGCTTCACTGACGAAGAACCGCATACGATGACCACTAGCGTGGTTCAAAAAATCGTTTTTGCTCCACACCGCTTATTCGATTCCTAAACAGATTCTATGCCTTCTCCAAAATGTTGAGCTCATTTGGTTGAAAATTGAGACTGCACAATCCCTTCAAAAATTGCATGGGAATTACTATGGGGAAACGAGATTTTTCATTCAATCAACCGTAGTATTTACCCAAGTGCCCTAAAGCGTTAGTTGACCCTTGGTACGTCTAGGTTACTCTATCAGCTACAACTTTGCCGAAGACTGCATTCAAATCGCATGCCTCATTAATTAGTTACCGATTTTTATCCAGAATCGAAATCTTTACTCATGATGGTTAAACTATTCGGAGGGCATCACTGCATTTTGCAGTGAAACATAGTAGCCATGATTTCAGTGTACTATCTTTGGCGCCATATGTAGCAATGTTGCCTGCTGGGAAGCTGAAGGATCTCTGTTAAAGTTTGTCCAATTGGGTACAAATCGATAACTAATTAATGAGGCATGCAATTTGAATGCAGTCTTCGGCAAAGTTGTAGCTGATAGAGTTGCCTAAGATTACCAAGGGTCAACTAACCCACTAAGGCACTTGAGAAAATGCTATGGTTGATTGAATGAAAAACATCGTTTTCCCATAGTAATTCCCATGCAAACTTTGAAGGGCTTGTGCAGTCCCAATTTTCAACCAAATGAGCTCAAATTTTGGGAGATGGCATATAATTTGGTTAGGAATCGAATAAGCGATGTGGAGCAAAAACGATTTTTTTGAACCACGCTAATGACCACCACTCATGACTACTTCCCAACCCAGCTGAGTAAGGAAGCAACAAAACACATCCAAAGAGCCATTCTTACTGACCTAACGGTGAAATAACAATCGTTTTATTACTTTTTAATGACATCTGTAAACTCTCCCGTTGTGAAACAAACATGCATGTATGTATAAAAGTACACAAGATCCAAGCTTACAGACGACTAACGGACGTTGTACGCACCTACACGCCTCCCCCAACGAAAAGCAATCGCAGCATTACAGAAATTGCCATGAAGCTTGCTATATGACCATGCAAGAATATAAGCAAAGCCCCTGGCTGGCAGTCGACGGTGGAAGAATTAAAAGCCAATTACGGACCGTTTAAGGCTCTCGTCTTTGTCGTCGTCACGATTCTCTGTCCTGAATCCAATGTCCTACTTTGGGTCGGCTTCACGCCTGTCGATTTTCTCGTTCGCGTAATGCGGATCCAATAAATGGCCCCCACAGGGATGTCCGCTCGAGTTCTTTTCCTGGCTTTGGCTTCGGCTCAACAAACCAGCGCGACGGATGCCAAGAGAATGAATTTTTAAAAATGTCACCCCCATTGTGCGTGCTCCACTTGTTGGAGCTAATTAGAGAACGCTTGGAAATGTCGTCGGCTGAGATGCGAGAAATGGAAAAGATGGTCTTGTGCAGGAAACCGACGACGACGACGACGACGACAACAACGACGACAGAAGCCCATCTGTCAGAGCGGAAATCGACAGGAACGGAGAAAGGAAATTGCTTCCTTCCAAAGAAGTAAACAAGCGTTCATAAAATAGTAAACATGCAATGAAACGAATGGCTTGTATGGGAAGACGACCATTTAGAATGATGTCGTTTTAATAGTATTTGGTAAATATCGGTATCATTTTTGGATTTTTTCGTAAAGGGATCCGTTTTAACTGAAAAAGGAGTGTGCCAAAACCGAATACTTTATTAACTTCTTCTGGAGGCTCGACTGAGTCAAGACTGAGTACAAGACACTGAAGACGACCTTACAGTTGAGGTCGAAATACGTATCTGTCAAGGGATGCAAATTCTTAGGGGAATTCAAAGGAACAGTACTTAACACGGTTTTCTTTTTACTTACAGATATTCCCCTAACAAGGCCAGCTTCATCGTCATCCTTGGAGATGTTTCTGGAGGGTCCTCTAGAAGAAACTCTGAAGGAACTCCGAGGAATTTCTGAAGCAACCCATTTAAGATAAGGTGTCTTTATTGGAGAGACTGGAAATCCAGGCTGATTAATCTCTGGTCACGAAATATATTCAAGGAGAACTTTCAAATGGAACCAGAAAGCAATTCCTGGAGGATTTTCTAAAGGAATCCATGAAGCAATTTCGGAAAGAATCCACAGAAGATAATATGAAGGAAATTTGCAGAAAATTCTTAAAGAAACTATGTAGAAACAAACTCTAGGAAGCATTCTTGAAGTAGTTCTCAGAGAAACCCCGGAAAAATTTCCTAAACATTTCCTAGAGTATTTTTTGAAGTAATCGCAGGAAAAAATTCCGAAAAATTACCCGAAGGATTATTTAAACTCCACGTAATAATTTCTGAAGATATCCATGTATTGTTCTCTAAATGAATCCTTTGATAAATTTTTGGAGGAATCGCTAAATTAATTTCTAAGAGAATCACTACATGGTTTCTGAAGAAATTTATGTAGAAATTTCTGAAGCATTCAATGCAACATTTTCATCAATAATGTTTTGAGAATTATCGGAAGAATAGATAGTGAAATGTTTGAATTTTTCCCTATTAAAAATTGAAGGAAATGCGGTTGAATGGATTTTTTAAGAATCCGTAGAGGAGTTTGTGAATTAATGAATGAATGAAGCACGGGACGAATTTCTGGATGAATCCCTAAAATATTAATATTATATAAAGAGATAGCCAAAGGAATGGCATTTTTTGCAATGGTGGGAGAACAGAAAAAAATTGTCAACTCTCCTTCAATATATGAAAGTACAAAACTTTTTGGCGGTTTTATTATATTTAGGGGGGTTTGGTAATTTCCAATTCGGATGGAAACACAAAAAAAGTAATAGTAGTTTACGCAACAAGGTGCAGAATGAAGATTTTTGCAGCACGAGTCGTACATTTATCCAACGAGGCTTGCCAAGTTGGATAATTACGACGAGTGCAGTAAAAATCGAGTTCTGCACCGAGTTGCGTACAACGTTTTTTGCACCTTCATAAATTATCACTTGAGGATAGTATTTAACTAAACTTTTTCATCAAACTGCACACTGATGTTCATAGCCATAATTAAGGAAGTCTGATCATAGCAGGTTATACTGTGCAGTTGTCACAATTTTTTAAACCTGCGTCCATAAAGCATCAATAAGTTGATCAAAACTGAAAACAGTGCTGTAATGGTTCATTACGCAACGCAAATCAGTGCTGTAATGAACCATTACAGCACTGTTAGTGGGAAAGTAGGTGTTTTTCTGTCAGATTTGCGTGAAGTAAAATGGCCTATTACGATGAGAAGTTGCAAAAATGCTTTTTTACAAAAATGACACAGATAACTTTTTTTGTATCTTCTTCAAGTAAGAAGTAAGTACGTATTAATTCCGTTTTACGGAACTCCTTGAATTGACTTGTATTAAGAATTGCTGTGGTAAGATCACAAGGCAATCTTTGATTATTTCATTCGCAACGTAATGACATATTTCAAATAGCGAATAATCATGGCTCACACAGCTATTTCCGTTGTTTAATGATTTCCCTTATTATTTTAAAAATTACACTTGCGTTAAGGGTTCTTGTCATACGATAACAGTTCTTATGGAACTCCTTAGAGTAGTTCTGAATAATTAATTGGAATAATTTCTAAAATTTAACTTTTTTTGAAAAGTGTTGTCGTAAGATCCGAGATTATTTAGAAATCCTTGGATTAATTTATGATATTTTTTGATTATTTTAAATTTTGACTTGTGTTAAGAATTATTGTCGTTAAACCACAATTTTTATGGAACTCCTTAGACCCATTCTAAATAATTTATAGAAACTATTTAAAAAATTTGATTTGTTTTTAGAATTGTTGCAGCAAGATAAGGTTGCAAATAATTTCGTAAAAAAAAACTACATAAGCAATCACTCTTTCACCCTTCTAAAATCACAAAGATGATTTTATCCTACTCGATTATGAGTGGGAGCATCTATTAAGGCGTCAAAGCTTAGAATGTTCACAATTTGTGAGTGCGCAGACATTAAAAAATCACACATTTTTTTTTCTTATATTTGGGGGAGCGTAAAAAATATCCGTTATCACAGTAATTTTAAAAATAGGTTTAAGGACGTAAAAACTTGGAAAATAACCTATTGGCGATGTACACGTATTAAGGATGTGAAATGCTTATTTCCAATACATATCATACATTTCTCACAAGTCTACAGAAGCAAAAATTAAAAACATTCAGAAAGGTACTTTTCCTGAAAAAAAGGAAAAAAGCAATTTTAATTTATTTGACAAAGCGCAGAAAAAGTGTTTGTATCAGAAAAGAGCTTTTTGTATGGACAAGGACAATTAGATAGTATTGGTTTACTTTTATTTATGAGGGTAAAAACATATCTAAGAAATCGTGTAGGCAATTTTTTTATTTGCAAGGCATTTCATACTGGGAACTATTATTTCTTGAAATAAAAAATATTAATTCCCAGTTCTGGTTACTCTGTGAGTAACTTGGGGTAACATCAAAGACACCACTGATGCTTATGCAAAATTTGAGATAAATCAAATGCTCTTCCTTTTGTGATTTGTTTCCACTACTACACATTTTACAATCGCGAAAAAAAAGATTCCAGCAGAAATTTCCTAAATGATTTCCTTAAGGAATCCTCCTGGGATTTCATTAAGAATTCCTTTTCTTACGTTCGGGATAACTAAGGCAAAGCAAGTGTCTCAAAAACACTTAGTTTTTGAAAGCATTCGAGTTATGTATTGTTAGATTTTAGCACTAAACAAATCTTTTTATAATCACAAGCCTTCTGAAGTTAAGATCTATCTAGCGCCAAGTATTCGCAAATTTGATGAAACCATGAACTAACTAGGTTTCATGGACCATGAGATAATAATGGAACAAAACATGTCAAAATGCTCTAATTTAAATACATGCTATCACCAAGTAGTGGTTTTGTACATCTTGTTACCGATAATGTGTTTAAGGATGGTTTTATTGTACATACTACATTATACTAAAAACTACAAGCGGAGGTTGAACGCAGGAGAGCTACCAGTTCTGATGTGAAGCACTCGCCCACTCAAGTATTATGAGATGAAGAAACTGAGATGTTTTACTACCGTTCTGGCTTTGATCATCAAAAGAGTAGGACACTAGGTGAACTATTTTCCAAGAATTTAATTGCGAGAGGAGTGAGAAATTGAATAGGATTATAAGATCTAGAGCCTTGATGTTTACATGTCCGTAATGCAATGTATTCAAAGAACGAAGGGATGCAATGCAATGCCGGGAATCAACAGTTGATGAGTTGCTGCCTTACCTACAAAGAGGTACTTCAACGCAAATGCCATCGCATCGCATGTAAACGCTTTATCGTGAGAGGATGCGTAGGATATTTTGAAAGGATTGCATAGTGGTTCAATAATTCCATTGCTTTTATATAGTCACTTTATTAACATGAACATGAAGATTTCCTAATCAAACTTGGGATTCAATAGGATGATGAATGATACTCAAGTGTCTATATCAAATTATTGATTATTGTGGTAAACATGTTGAGTTTACAGATATACAGGTTCAGGTGGTATTCTACAATGCTACCCACATTTCATAACCTTCATGACAGTCAATAAAACCATTTTTACTAATATTTTCAACGACTCTTTGGGAAATAATAATCACATTCTAGTGAAATTTTCACCCACTTTTTCATTTTAAGTGGTAGGCCACCCGCTTTAACATCGATTCGGTTCAACTGGCTCACCGGAAGCTTGGTTTGAAGAACCATTTGACATTTGCGACTGTTCTGTGTTCACATCGAACCCTACCGGACCCATAATTAGGGGGTTCTCCAAATTGACCCACTCGATGGGGCATGAAAATTTCCGGTGAAAACACTGTGCTCGAACGCCAAATTCCCAATAAGTGCCGGGTAATTTGAGCGTGGTCGGTATTTACGCGATACGCGATTGAAGGTCAGTCCGGCTGGCTGCCCTCTGCCCTAGTACCGAACCGAGGTGTGTACTTCTACAAGTGGGGTGTAGTCGCTCGGGGAAGGGTACCACCCCGAGTCCGGAACGTTCCAATCATTCCAACTTGTTTGATTCAATCTGCTTCTATTTGTTTTTCGATCGTTTCGTCCGTAGTGCGCTTTGCATCGGATGGTGGTGGTATTGTTTTCGCACCGACGATGGACGATGGAATGGCGAATGGGGGAGGAAAAGTCGGTACCAGGAAATGGTCGGCAGCCCGAAAAGGAATTTAATATTAAACGATTCCTTACGCCCAGCTGGGTCAAGGGGAGGCAGATCGGATGGGTTTACATGTATGTATATGTATGAAACAACGGTATGGATATTGATTGGCATATTTGCTTTTGTCGGTCTGGATATGTTCCTGGACTTGCATGGAAAGGTCTAGACTGATCCTGACCATGAGTGGTGTACATGAGGAGATCACTACTGAAGTAAAGATTATTCTCACTTGTCGAATTCAAATTGCATGGATTCAAAAACTCAGTGATGCGTTATTTTATGCAGAATAAATTATTTTGCAGAAATGATGAAGAACCCTCTGAACATGGGTTGTAGAATTGAATAATTTGCCTAGCACGTAGGATAAAATGAGGAATTTGCATTGCAATATATTGATAAACCAAAAAAAAGAAAAACTATTCCCGATAGATTTCATGGAAGAATGTTCGGTACTAAATATGCTTGAATATATGAGTAATTCCAAAGGGAATCCTTAAAAGAAATACTGAAGAATTGTGCTAGAAGTAATTCCTGAATATTCTTTGGGAGCAATTTCTGATAAAATTTTTGAAGGGATTTACAAAATACTTGGAAAAATTCCTGAAATAATATTTGGAGAAATTCCAGAAGCATTTTTTTTCTGAAATATTTCTGAAATATTCCTTAAAGTATTTTTGCAAAAATGCCAGAAGAAGAGGAAGAGCAAAACATGTTGCAATCCTTGAAGAAGTGTTCGAAAAAAATACAAGTAGGAATTATTTCAACGATCTTTAGAAGTGTTTATTGAAAAATCCATGAGGTTATTAGTGAAGTAATTTAGCGGAATTAATGAAAGAATCCGTGGAGCAAATCTTGATGGAATTCCTAAAGAAATGCCCAAGGTCTGCCGTGGTAGAATTATTGAACGAATTCTAGTGGGAGTTCTTGAGAATTTCCAATGCAATTATAAAAAGAAATACTAATGAAATCTGTGGAAGAGTTACTTGAGGAATACATGAGAAATTGCCATTAGATGAAGTTCTGATGAAATTCTTGGAAGAATACATAAGTAACAAGAAATCCTTGGAGGATTACCTGAAGGTTCGCTGAGCGGAATTTCTGAAGGTATAGTTGCTAAAGGAACGATTGAAGAATTTGCAAAGAAATCTTTGATTCTATACCATTACCCGGAATGCCATTTACCGGAAAAATATTTACAGAAATGTGAATGTCCAGAAAAAAAATAAGGGAAATCTGCCCCTACATACTATATACTATATGGTCTATATTAAGTCATGTACATAGTTAACCTTTCTGAATGCCAATACAGACAGGAGGTTTAATTCTTAGTTAAAAAAATATAAGGAATTCTTAATGTAATCTTTGGAAGAATTCCTGAAAGAATCAATGAAAGAACTTTTGAAGAAAACCTAGGAGATATGTTTGTAAGGATTTCTTGAGACAATCATTGGAGTAATTTCCGTAAAATTTCTTGGTGCAGTTAGCTAAGGAATCCAGGGATAAACTCCTGATACAATTCTTGCAGAAGGAATGTTTGTTTTTTCCATACTATGAGAAATTTCTGAAGGTACCCTAGGTGAAATTCTAGAAGGAACAAAGAATTTCCAAATAATCATTTGAAATGTTCTTGCATAAAAATTTGGAATAATTTCCGTTGAAATCATTTGAGAAATCTCCACAAAAGTTATTTATGAAAGAATTTTTGGCAGATTTTTAAAAGAATTTCTTGAATAAATTTGTTTGAATTTGTTTGAGGAATTTCATAAGAATCTTTATAGAAATTCCATCTGGATAAATTCTAAAAGAATCATGAGGAAATGCCTGTTGAATTCGTTGAAGGAACCGTTGGAGAAATTACTAAAGATTCTGTCGGAGAAACTCCCAAAACAATCAATGAAGAAATTGCTGAGAATTTTTTGAAGGAATTTTTGGAGGATTTTTTGTAGATATCCATGAAGAAGTTTTTGAAGGAAGCTTTGGAGGAAATCATTGGAGGAATTCTACTAAGAAATTCTGGAGGAATCCCTGAAAATATTCGGGAAGGAATTTCTGAAGCAATTCTGGGAGGAATTCGTGGAACAACCTTGAAGGGATTCCTGAAGGATTCCTTTGAGGGAGAGCCGGACGAAGAAACCCTGGGAGCATTTCATATAGGAATCCTCCGAGGTCTTGTTGGAACAGTATTCGGAGTAGAAAGGCTTACTGAAAGAGTTATTAAAGTACTGTCCAAAGAAGTTTTTGTAGAAACTTCTTAAGAAACCTTTGAACAAAATGGAATTCGCTATGATATTCTATTCTATTCTATTCTATTCTATTCTATTCTATTCTATTCTATTCCATTCCATTCCATTCCATTCCATTCCATTCCATTCCATTCCATTCCATTCCATTCCATTCCATTCCATTCCATTCCATTCCATTCCATTCCATTCCATTCCATTCCATTCCATTCCATTCCATTCCATTCCATTCCATTCCATTCCATTCCATTCCATTCCATTCCATTCCATTCCATTCCATTCCATTCCATTCCATTCCATTCCATTCCATTCCATTCCATTCCATTCCATTCCATTCCATTCCATTCCATTCCATTCCATTCCATTCCATTCCATTCTATTATATTCTTTTCTAGCGCTTGCATAACCAGTATTGAAAAGCATCCTGGAAATACCAGAATTTATTCTGATATTTTCTTGTCAGCATTATTATTTGCAGCATATCAACGATGATGGGATACAAATATTAATTTGGCCAGGCCCACTGTGCAGACTAACGGGGTTGAAGTCAATTAAAAAATTCACGGCAATCAGATTAGTCACCTATAAATAATATGATTAACGTAAGTTATAAATTTGATGTTAGAATAAACGGGGACAACCGTACCAACCGTTTCGTTTTTAAGAGCAAAGGAAATTATAGACCGATTTGCCAATGCTGTTTTCCTTGGGATGGAACACAGGTATTTGTCTGTGTCTATTTTTCAAATATTGAGAAGGCCAGCACCTCAAGTGTTAGCCTAAGTTCCCGAGTCCGTATTTGTAAATAACGTTTTTTTTTTTCATTTTTGCATAGGTATTTACAATAATTTGAATGGTTCATCATCATCGGTGTCGACTTGTGTTATATTTTTTGTCAAAATGAGTGTACTGTTTCGCAACACTTACCAAAGAATCCAGAACGCGTGACTTTCCACTCTTCTCACTAACAAAATATCCTTTTCCGTGACAGTCGTGGAGAGGTAGAGCTTTTCTCGGTCTCTAGTAGCAACGTACATCATACTAACATTCATTCCCTTCTTCGATGGCCGTAAGGACGTGGCTGGCGCCGTCATTGGCTTAATAAAGTTTGGAATTTTCTTGGGTGCACACGGAGAATGGTAAGTAGAGTGGGTCATCGTTTATATGGAAAAATGAAAAATTCAATGGTATCCCATCAGATCAAAGCTTTTTTGATCCCATTTCAGGACCCAAATAAGTGTGCAAAATTTGGGCACGATCGGTTATGTCTACGTTTTGCGCATCGCGTTTGAAGTTTGTATGGGGTTTTACATGAGAAAACACACTTTTTTGCATTTCTCTCATAACAAGCTCGAATTTTTCTAAAACCATGTAACCAATAAAAAGAAAACATAGCCTAGGGTATCCTGAAAAACTTTGTCGAAGACCGCGAAGTGATCTGATGCTAATGAAAAAAGTTATAACGTTGGCATTGCTTAGCGAAACAGCATGATTTTGTTGCTATTGATATTCCTTTACATGTTAAAACATAAACACATGCATGCGGTTCGTTGGTTATAACTATTTTCACAAGCATCGGATCGTTTTGCGGTCTTCAACCAAGTTTTTCAGAACATCCTAGGCTATCATTTTACATGATCAGTTTAAACGTTTCAAACAAACTTTTTCAACTTATGGCTAAAATGCAAAAAAGTATGTTTTCCCATACAAAATCCCACACAAATTTCAATTGCAATGCTCAAAGTGTAGACGCAACCGATCGTGCTCAAATTTTGCACAGATACTCAGGACGCGAAACGGAACCAAAAAAGCTTTGATCTGAGAAAACGGTTCCGATGACCCACACTAATGGTAAGTTACTCCCGAGGTCCGTTGGTTGGTTCTCTGTGCAAATTAAATTGTTCTGATCAATCAATTTCGAAATGTACGGTCATCTATGCTCGTAATTGTGTTCAATTATTAGAGCCATATTTTTGCCATTAACCCTCGAGCGATCGCACTTTGTATTTTGTACAAAACGTTGACAATTTTTCGCTTCTTGTACTCAGCATTAGCTGGTGCTGACGGTGGTAGCCAACCGCGCGGAAGGCTAAGGTGGCCATTTTCATCAAAGTAGGGTGGTCGAAGAAATCAAAATTTTTGAAAACTCGAAATTTTCAAAAAAAAAAAACATTATTATTGGCCCTTTTTTTTCGGCGACTGAATGTTATAAAATTCTTTTTTTTTTTAATAAATACGTTAAAAATGCGCAATTGAGTTTGAGTGCCAAAAATATGCAAATAGTTGTTGCATGTTTCTATGGTCTCGGGATTAAGGGACCTACTTGTTGTAATATTTTTACCAGAAAATTCAGAAAATTCGGCGTTACAAAATTTAGTTGTTACGCCAAAATATCAGAATGTCCCAAACATTTGGGGCTAACCTGATATGAAAACATGTTTTCGCGTTGCTTTTCAAGGTAGAACTTTTTAAAATCATTTGTCGAAGTTTCACTGCCTGAATTTTGCAAAGAAAAAAGAAACAAAAACACTTTCTCTTCTCTCTTGAAAAAATACTTTTCCGTACCAGTAGGAAACGAACTTTTCCACTGCACAACCGGAACTGCAGAAAAAACTTCGGATTCAGGTCGACACAACTTAATACCGGCTCCTATTCCATTATTCTTTTACCACAAACTAGTAAGTATCCCATTACCACTCCTTGCCTCAGTGCTGCCAGCAACTCCATTGATGAGCAGTAACTCATAAATCCGATCCGACCAAGTACCACTGCCCCGGATGGTACAGCATCAAATTTAGTACATACAAGCGAAGCTTTTCCTTCAATGCGGTGCACTGCGCTCCGGATGTATCGTGGGGGTGAGTACGGGAGAGACCAACCCATAGTTTCAACTACGGAGCTGTGCGAACAGTGTCTACGCGGCGATGCGATGGTCCAAAGCTCCCAGCCTGGCTGGATTCCGGCACCCGGTTTTATGTTTTCCGCTGACGCCCAATCAGGCCGGACTGGAGTGCAGTCTAGCAGTCAGTCAGTGGTGCCTACGAAGTACGTCCAGTAGTGGCGGAGTGGGACCTGGGATCGCTTTCAATATAGCAGCCAGCCAGCGCACTGTTTAACGAGCGGCTTTTATTTCATTCTTGTTTCTCTTCTAGGACCTCACCTCATCGCTTCGCTCGCGTCTCGCGAAGGACGATGTTCCGATGTTCCTAGCACGAGTAAGCTAGCTGAAGTTTGCCAGGCTTGTTTCTCATCGTTTGCCAAGTTCCGTTCTTTTTTTCCTATTCGACGTCGAAACGAACTACAGCCTATGTGCACACTAAGGACTGTTTCGGAAATATGCAGGGGATGTGCAAGGCACTCTATTTAATAGCTCATGAAGGACTAGCGCCTTCAAAGCCAAGTTCAACGATGCAGCAATATTATGCGCCTTGATGCCCTTTTTTTCCGCGCAACAGTCAAATCAAAAGATGATTCGTTTATCAGTTTTTGTTATTTTGGAAAAGTTATGGAATAAAACCAAAACTTATTGTGGTTTTATAATGGTTCAAAGAACCTCATCGAATCTTTTTCACTTAAAATGATTAAGGTTTCGAACTACTTGGGCACCCGCGTCAATTTCCGGCAGCTTACAGCAAAACAAATCAACATATATCACTTGCCGCATATTTTCCAAACGCCCTTCCGTAGGTTATCGTCTACCGCAACCTTTTCGCAACGGAATCCACAGTCAATGAGCTACACTTTCACTCTGAAGCCGCACAAGTGCTCAAAACAAATATTACTCGCAGACGGGTGCACTTTGGCAGCACAAAGATGGGTGCCGAAGTGATTTCCCATTTGATTTAGTTGGAAGTTCGGAACTGGTGCCGAGAATTGATGCTGGACTAGGTGCAGTAAACTCGTTCAAAATCAACTTTCCGGCAGAAAATCTTCACAACAATCACTGTTACAAACAAGTTCAGTCAATAAGGTATCTTATTCAGACGGAAGAAGTGGTTGAAAACAGTCGTTTTGTTGTGAATTTAGGGTATAAATATTTTTTTTTACATGTTGTGCCGGGAATAGGGCAAAAACCCTACATGGTTGTACTTCAACTCAAATAGGCACAGCTTAATTTCGATACATCCCTTACGCCACCCAAATCGGGCCAGTAGACGGTGTAGTCAGTGCAGTGCAGTGTACTTTTCTTTTATAGTTGCGCCCTTGTATTCATACCAGCCGAGTGCTTTCCCAGTTCCGGCCCGACCCGGCTATCTTGTGTATGGTTGCATGTATCTGTGTTGTGTTGTGTACTTACAGTGTTATTTGTCCTTTTGTGTTTCTCAAAAAGAGAGGAAAAAACGGCAAGTAATGTAAATCTTGCTGCTTCAGTGGCCATTGCACTCTGCAGGATTGTGCATATTTTATTACACGAGGGGCGTTAAAGAATTTAAGAGGGAGAATTAAAAAGGAAAGCTCTTTTAAATGTAAGCTTTAATTTTGTCGTAGGACTATGAATAACTGCAGTGTGTGTCACTGTCACTTTAACAGTTAATGATATTGCGGAGCTCACCTTAAATCAATATTAAGTAGCGTCGGAAATGCACATGAAAGACACCCGCTATACAGACGCAATGTCGAAATACCGTTGTTGTCTATAGACTATAGACTATAGTGTAGTCTGAGGTGAAGATGATGCCGTCCATTTGATCCACCGAACCGATTGTTAAGGATTTAGCAAAACGGAATCAAAACAAAGCCAAAATGAGTGAATGGAATCCAATGAAACGTAATGATGAGAATAATAATGAAACGTTTCTAAACGTTTCTAAACGTTCTAATTTTTAACAACGTACATTTTCAAAGGGCGCAACCTTTTATCTCTAATAGTTCAATAGTTATTTGTAAGCTTTATGTAATCAGTGTATACAAAAGTGCTTCAATTGGTTTATTCTACGACAACTTTGAGATAGTGCCCTGTACGCATTCTTTTCAATGTTTGATAGTACCGCAAAACGGGGTAGCTTTGACAGTGCGGCACGCATGGTACATTTTGTCTTATAACTATGCTGTCATGTGCACCATACACTCAAAAGATTATTTCGTTAAGCCCTAACGAATGTGTTTCCTAAAACCAGTATTCGTAAGCTAAAAGCAGTTTTCGTTTAATGTATCATTCGTATCGAAATGGTTCTCGAAAGTCCGACCGATACAAGAAGTGGTGCGCAGCGAGCTAGGTGGGTCGATCAAGTGGAGGATGGTCAGTGGACTCTTCACAGAGTGCGGAACTGGAGACACACAGCCATGGACCGAGTAGGATGGAAACGGCTACTATGTACAGCAGAGGACACCCAGGCCTTAGTCTTATCATCCATCGTCCATTGATGGAATATGGCGTCAAGACCTTTTCAAAACTGTTGACAAGATTAGGTATGCTTATCAAAATGAGCAGTATTATAGAGCGCATTACAAGCACTCTGGGTAGTAATGTTACGATAGCCGGGGATACCTTCAAGGTGGTGGAGGGATTCGTCTACGGATCCTTACTGACGGCTGACAACGTCGTGAGTCGTGAAATTCGAAGGCACATCATTAGTGGAAGCCGGGCTCCAGAAGAAGCTGCAGTCTAAAATGATTCTTGATGCGTGAGTGATGTACAAAACGCTAATAAGACCGGTGGTTCTCTACAGACACGAGACATGGACCATGCTCAAGGAAGACCTGCAAGCACTCGGAGTTTTCGAGCTACGCGTGCTAAGGACGATCTTCGGCGGTGTGCAGGAGAACAGTGTTTGGAGAAGGATGAACCACGAGCTCGCTGCTCTTTACGGCGAACCCAGCATCCAGAAGGTGGCCAAAGCCGGAAGGATACGATGGGCAGGGCATGTTGCAAGAATGCCGAACATCAACCCAGCAAAGTTGGTGTTCGTGACAGATGCGGTTGGCACAAGAAGGCGTGCAGCGCAGACAGCACGATGGGCGGACCAAGTGGAGCGTGACTTGGAGAGCATCGGGGGTGACCGAGGATGGAGAACGGCAGCAACGAACCGTGTATTTTGTAAAAATATTGTTGATTCAGATTAATCTTGAATTTGATATACGTAATACGAAATAAATGAAAATGAATGAAAGCACTCTTGAAGAAGACTTGAGTAGTAGCGATCAATGAAAACTATTTACACTTGTTCAAATCCATTATCAAACTTCAAGAATGTGTCATGCTGCGATAAAACCATAATAAAAAATGTATAAACCCTTATTATTATTATTATTATTATTATTATTATTTATTAAAGACACTTTACCACGTTTGGTAGTGGCATTCGTGTCTGCCTTATAACTATTTTAAACTGAAAATTTACACATGTATTCAAATTAGATTTTGTCGAACAGCTTGCTTTCTTTCAGAAATTTGATCACCGCCTTTTCTGCTTCATTATCGTACGCGAGTATTTCAGACAGCGATCCGTTGATGCCACAATTAGTCCTGTACTGCTGGAGTCCTCTGCTTTCTGTTAGGATATGCTGCACCGTCACTTGATATCCACAGTACGTACACATAGGAGGGTCGCTGTTGTTCATCAAGTGTGCGTGAGTAAGCCGGGTATGTCCTATTCGGATACGTGTAAGGACACGTTGTTCGGCCAAAACAAGGGGTGCTGCCACGGGCCGAGGGGTAATCCGATCGGCACCAAAATTTGGATTTTTTCTTTTTCCATCTAAACAAATGTTTCAACCAAATTTGGTTCAAATCCGTGATGGTCGGTTGCAAGTTTTCACATTTTCTCGGTCACTTCATATGGAATGACCCATATACCTTTGGAAAGTTTTACTCGAAATAATTCTTAGAAACTTCTTCAGAAATTCCTTTGAAAATTTCTTTTGAGATTTTTCTAGGAATCTTTACAGGAGTTCAGGGGTTTCTTCAGACATTCTTCCAGAAATTACTTTGAAAATACTTTCACGAATTCCTCCGGAAAGTGTTTCAGAATATCCTCCATGAATTTTTGAAGGGGTTCCTTCAGGAATTTTTCTAAATGTTTCTTGTAAATTCTTATACAAATTCAGTCAAGTGATTTCCCTGGTTTTCCTCCAGGTATTGCTTCAGCAGCTTATTCTAGAATCCCTTCAGGAATTTCCCTGGGATTCTTTCAAATATTTCTCCAGGGATTTTCAATGAATATCTCCTGGTATTTCAACAGGAATTAAATAGAAGATTTATTATAAAAATCTCCATCAGAAATTTCTCCACCGATTCCATCTGAAACTACTTCAGAAATCTCCTCAGAATTATTTACTGAGACTCCTTCAATAGTTTAAAGATTGCTTCATGAATGCCAGCAAAGGATTCCATCAGAAATTTATGCATGGATTTTTTCAGAGATTCATCTAGATTTTTTTTTTCAAATTTGAGCGTTTCCTTGGAAATTTTCCCAAGGTTCCTCCAGGAATCCTATGGAAATTTTGTTAAAGGTAACTGAAAAAATCTAGAAAGTTTCTTTTTGGAATTTCTTTTGAAGGAACCAGAAAAAAACTACTGAGATTCCTTCGGAGATGCCTCAATAAATTCTTTCAGATTTTTGTAGAAGTATTTTATGAAATAACAAAAAGAATAGTGGAGGGATTTCCTGAAGAAGTTTCTAAATTTCTAAAGCTTCTTAATTCCCTGGATAGAATTGAAAAAATCTTCAAAAAAAAAACCTACAGCAATTTGTGCAGAAATTGGAGTTAAATGTACTATACGAATTCTCGAATGCATCTCTCATAAAATTTCTAGAGGGATTCCAGGAGGAAATTTTGAAACAAATCCTGGAGGAACTCCTGGAGCTTGGAGATTCTTCTGTAGGATTTTCTTAAACATACATCCTGTACAATGACTGTGGACAAAAATCCCTGAAGCAATTTCTGAAGTCTAAAGGAATTTTCAGAGAAAAATTAAACAGCAGAAATTTAAAATAAATCTGGAAGAATTCTTGAAGGAATTACCAAAATAAATTTCTAAAGAAATTTTAACTTTTTTATTGAATGCTTGGGAAACTGAAGAATGCTCTGCAATAATTTCAAGGAGAATTTCTTGAGGTATTACTGGAGAAACATCAAGAAATGAATCCTGAAGGGATTTAAAAAAATGATGGAAGAATCTTTGAAGGAATTCCTGAAAGATCCTTGAGTAAATTTTCTTTAATTCCGGAAGTTAGGTTTAAATAAATCCGATTTATTTATGTATTTATTTTTCTTTTATTTTGTAAGAGGGAAAAGCCCCTTTGAGTGAATTCCAAATTTACATGTTAAAATCGTTCTCAAAAATTCAATAAATCCTAAGAGTAGTTCATAATGTAATCTCAGGAAGAATATTCGATGTTCTACTGAGAAATCCTCAGAAGGAGCTTCTAAAATAATCTCCTGAGAATTTTCCAGAGGAATTTCTGAAGAAATGCCTGGGTGAATCCCAGAGGAATTCCTGAAAAGAATACTGGAGGAAATGAAAGAGAAATTTCTGTAGCAATTCAGAAAGCATTCCCGCAAAAAAAAAAGATTTTCGAAGGACTCGATAGAGAAATTTTGGGATGAATACTCGGGGAAACCTTTGATGAATTTCCTGTAAGAATATCTTGAGAAATAAATTGCTCAAATAATAGTTGGAGCAGTCTTTAAAGAATCATCTGAAGTAATCGCTAGAGTAGGTAATTCTTTTTCAATCTGTTTAGAAATTTCCTTTTGCCTTTCTCGTTCATCTAAGTGAACTGAAAGACTGTACGCTCACTCGTCAAAACTCTCAAAAAACGAATTTTCGTTAGAAGGCTCGGAGGGTCAAGTCACATATACCAATCAACTCAGTTCGACGAATTGAGATGATGTCTGTGTGTATGTATGTGTGTGTGTATGTATGTCTGTGTACAAAAAAAGGTCACTTACTTTTAAGGCCCTCCCGTTGGCCAATTTTTCGGATTATAGCTCGAATCGAACCAAAATTTTATCGCATTGTTTGCTATTACAAATGGTCCGGATCGGCCAGGGCGTTCCGGAGTTATGGCCATTTCAATGATTGGGACCAGCACAAAATTTAAAATGGCGGTTGTTTCATGGTGTTTTAGGCCCTAAAACCATGAAATATGAGTATATTTGGTATGGGAAAGATGTCTGGAGTCCAAAAATGAAGACCAAAATATCCAAGATGGTGATCTAAAATCCAAGATGGCGATCTAATATAAGATGGCGGCTTCAAATACAAGATGGCGGCTGTTTAATAGAGTTTCAGGCCCTAAACCATGCAATATGGGTAAATTTAGTATGAGGAAGATTTCCGGAATCCAAAAATGGCGGCCAGAATATCCAAGATAGTGGTCCAAAATCCAAGATGGCGACTCCCAATTTAAAATGGTGGTTAATTGATAGTGTTTTAGGGCCCAAAAGCATGCTGTTTCGGCCAGGATGTCTTTACGGCCCTTCGCTGTGTACTTTTATTAACCGACGAGACTCCAGACGACGAGGAAGAAGTACGCAGACTCAAATTACTAATGTTTATTCGCACCACCGTGTGGCAGTGCTCCACACGGCGGTGATATGATATAGCACACTAAAGATATAGGTTGCGCAGTCGCCTTTTATAGGCGACTGCTAGTACGGATACAAAATAGAAATAAAAGTGAATAGGTAGCAGCCGTGCGCTGCTCTGATGCCTGTATGGAGCCCGACGCAATATCAGGCTGCCGCGGGACAATGACAACTGTTGAATGGGCTCTTCTGCTCACTGCGTTTGTGCGTATGAAGCAGCCTACGATTACGCCGGCCGACGACGTTAGAGCGAGATCCAACACATGCAATATGGGTATATTTGGTATGCGGAAGATGTCGGGAGTCAAAAATCAAGACCAAACTATCCAAAATGGTGATTTAAAATCCAAGATGGTGGCTCCAAATACAAGACGGCGGCTTTTAAATGGAGTTTACGGTCCAAAAACTATGCAATATGGGTAAATTTTATATAAAGATGTCCGGAATCCAAAAATGATGGCCAAAATATCCAAGATGGTGGTCTAAAATCCAATATGGTGACTCCAAATTCAAAATGGCGGTTGTTTAATGGTGTTTTAGAGCCTAAAACCATGCAATATGAGTATATTTGGTATGGGAAAAATGTTTGGAGTCCAAAAATTATGACCAAAACATCCAAAATGGCGATCAAAAATCCAAGATGCCGGCTCCAAATTCAAGATGGTGGCTGTTTAATGGAGTTTTAGGCCATAAAACCATGCAATGTAATATACCCATTTATGTATAGAGTATGAGGAAGATGCTCGGAGTCCAAAACTGGCGACCAGCATATTCAAGATGGTGGTTTAAATTCCAAGATGGCTTCTCAATATTCAAGATGGAGGCAATTTAATGGAGGTTTAGGCACTAAAGTCATGAAATATAAATATAATTGATATGTAGAAGATGTCCGGTCCGGAGTCCAAAAATAGCGACCGGAAAATCCAAGATGGTGGCCTTAAATCCAAGATGGAGGCTCAAAATTCAAGATGGCGGATATTTAATGGAGTTTATATATCTGGTATGGTGAAAAAGTCTGGAGTCCAGAAATGGCGACCAGAATATCCAAGATGGCGGACTTCAATCAAAGATGGTTTACTAATCATTCTCCCCTTGTTCGCCAATGATTGCAAGTAATTTGCCGGCGCCGTTATTGATTCTTTCATAAAGTGAATTAAATTATTGTGGATATTTAGGTACTGGTACTGATGCTGGTCAATAGTAAAAAAGCAAACATAGATACATCCAGCCGGATTAATTTAAGCTAAGCTAAGCTACTTAGTGTGAATCGCACATTTTACATAATCAATTTCGATTAATCCGCAGCTTCCATTCCGAAGCAAATCGAAAGCAATTAATTGCATACCCATCGAAGAACACCACTCTTAATTAGGAAGATTAAATCAAATAATGCCATAATGAGTGGAAGGTAACGGCATTGAAAATTAATTCTAAAGCTATAGCAACGCGAATCTGATGGGTTCGTAATTGCCCAACAACGAACCTTTTGTTCTGCGGAATCATTTGCTGCTTCGCTGCTCCCTACACCAAAAATAAATTTCACACCTTGAGAAAAGAAAAGCAATCGAGAGCTCCATTCGACATACACACCTTTTTAATAGAATAAATCTTGATTCCGCTACTTCTATATCCGATAGGCGTCGACCTTTGATGAAATTTCCCGGCTTCCGGTAGACAGCTGGATATAACTGGGGCTTCCGTCAAACCACCGTTCTCTGATGACGATACCGATGACGGGGTGCTCTTTGTTATTCCACCTGTTTCTTTCCGTCAAACACCACAATCAACACAATCCCCCCAAAATAACGCAGACAACACTCGATTTCAACTTCAAACTCAACACGCTAGAAAGCGGCGAACTCTTCAATGCTGCTGCCGCCCGGCTTCCAGTATGTGGTTATTTTTGGTATTATCAAAGCTCACACTTCACACTTCTTCTGCTTCCCTATCTTCGCTCTTCTTCCTCCCCTTGGTGCGGTTTCGCTTTTCTTCTCTTTATTTTTCCACGCCACAGACACTGAAACTGACCAATTTGTGATGATTATTAATTCGCCAACTCTCTTAAGGTGTCTTACTGCATCACTAAGTTTTCAAACGAATCATTGACTTTTTGCTTTTCAATGATTGTTTGCCTCGCATTTTTGAAGTGATAAAAAACTGTCAATTCTGCAGCAACGCAGCAGAAAAAGTATCATCGCAATCACTGCGAGTGAGCATATGGGATGATACTTTTTCATACGAATATTCGCTTTGGTGGCAGAGAATTATCACTTTGAAATTTTGAGGCTCATATCCAACATGGCTGCCGATGCTGATGATGCCGTAAAAAGCCTTAATGTGCCACACACACCCACTTCGCTGCTGCTGCACTGGCTGGCCGGAATTGCTCTGCCACACTTTTGCTTTCCTTCAAAACTGCGCAAGTTTCGCGTGCTCCACTCACTCCCTGCTGACCACTGCTGCCCGTTGCTACTGTTGTTGTTGCTATTTCCGATATACAGATGCTGCTGATGATGATGAATCGGAATCGGTTTTCGCCACTTGAACACCTCGTTTATCACTTTATTCCGCGTAAAATTTTTGGACCACGAGAAAGAAGATAAAAAAAATTGAACTTCAACCGAAGGGGGTAACTGAATGAGTAAGGAAGGGTGTACCCGCTGGGTCGTTTCTTCGCTTTCCGCCTTCAATTGGGATGTGGTGATGGTTTTCGCGGCTTCACTTTTGCTGAAAAATGAATATATATTTGGATTGATAACAACATTATGGGAGTGCGCTTGGCTTGGTGGTGGAAGCACACCCCGCCAGCAGGCATCACTTGGGCGCTTGTGTGCTACGGTGGAATGTTATTTCGGCGGTTTAACGATAATTCGATTCACTTTTATGGGTTGGCTGTGGTGAAGTGGCAGTTTGTTTTTTTTTTGGGTAAATCATTGAGTTTTGTTTTCGGCGCTTGCGGTTGTACAAGAAGGAGGAATTTAGTATTTATGATCATAATAAGTGGTGGTCAGCAGCTTGGTTCAGAAGAGCGTATGAAAGGAAAAGTTTCCATTGTAATGTCTACCGCATTTTGAACTTAAGACTGTTTTGTTTCCATATAGTTTTTATGCGGTAAGCTTTTTAGCAGCATCGAAAAAAAACATGGAGAAATTTCAAAGACAACTAAAAAACTTGCAGTTATTTAGAAACAATGAGTTTCGTTCATAATTACAGTAGATACAAAACAAAAAAAGGGCCCATATAGCCGAGGCGGTAAACGCACGGGTATTCAGCATGACCATGCTGAGGGTGTTGGGTTCGATTCCCGGTCGGTCCAGGATCTTTTCGTAAAGGAAATTTCCTTGACTTCCTTTGGCATAGAGTATCTTCGTGCCTGCCACACGATATACGCATGCAAAATGGTCATTGGCAGAGGAAGCTCTCAGTTAATAACTGTGGAAGTGCTCATAGAACACTAAGCTGAGAAGCAGGCTTTGTCCCCATGAGGACGTTACGCCAAGAAGAGAGAGAGAGACAAAACAAAATGACGGAACTACTGCAAACTTATTTCGCCATTCTAGAAAAAAAAATCCGGAGGAAGTACAAAAGTAGTCATATCTTTTTGCTTCCATCTCATGAGCCGTTGGCAAAAAATAAGTTGGAATATATGTTAATATTGGCTATTTTCCGCCTGATATGACGGGAATTAGCGCATATGTCGAAGTAGATTTCTACCCTATTTTCTGAATAAACCATGATTTTCAAGAGCAATCCTTGGTGAACAGCTCCAGTATGCAGTTAAATTGCAGCTTAAAAGTATGCCGGCACATTGTCACGCACACGTGCATTAGGAGATTCATTAAGGTTATATTTTCGGTTTTGTATTATTGGTGGATTTGTTCGTTCCGTTTTCCGACGTGAGCCATTGGATGTAAACGAGCCAGCCACCCATATATCGTGTATCGTATATTTTCATAAATAGATTCAAAATAATATAATGGTATGTACATTTGTTGACAATGTTTGTGTAAAGTCGTATTTCATGTCAAATAAAAAAACCTCGATTTTGTTTTATATAGTCTTCTCAGATCATGGAAGATGCTAGGTAGAACGAAAACTCCAGATCTAACCCTCCGTATTTGTAGTAGTCGTTGAGTGCCATCAAATAGTGTAGTTTTCTCTTGTTTAGTCCAAAAATATTTCAAAAACTTCATTCACGAAAAATTTCAAGTTTTGGCGTTTCCAGACGTTAATTATCCCTGGAAAACTTTTCGTTGCATTATTATTTGCCCTTTTTTCTGTAACTATCGTGCTGGAATGTCTTTTGTGAGTTTTGCAAGAATTCTTCTTAAAATTTTGAGGATTCGTGGTCGTATGGCCAGTGTCATCAAGCATTTAGCCGCATCGTGCTTAGGAGCGTGCCGCTGGGCGTTGTATGCTAGTCCGTTGTCTATTATCGTGCTTCCTTCAAAGAGCGAATAGTGTTCGTGAAGTATTAAACGTTTCCGTGTTTTTTGTTCAGAAAATTCTCCAGGATTACCCCCGAGGACAGCGCCAGAAATTCATTAGAAGATTCTTTGAGGATTTATTTAAAAAATGAAAAATTTACTCTTAGCGTCTCTTAAAAATGCATGCCTGTCCATAGATTCCATTGAACAATTCTTCAAAAATGTTGCTTAGCATTTTTTCAGGGATTTCCCAAGAAATTTGCTAAACGAAATAATCTTAAAACTTGCCCACGGAATTCCTCAGAAATTTATTTAGAATTTCTTTATATCAGACTTTACAACAGACTTATTTCGTCTTATTGATTAATAAAAAAAATCAGATTCCTCTGGGGATTTCCTTAAGAAATTCAGATTTTATTCCAGAAACTTTTCCAGAAAAAAATTATTGAATTCCTCCGGAGGTTCGTCCAAGCAATTCTTCATTTATTCAGGGATTTTCTCGAGCATTTATTTGGAATTCCTCTAGAAAATTCTTTGATGATCTTTCTGGAAGTTCCTCCAAGGGTTTCTATAATAATTCCTTCAGGTATTTATTCAGGCATTGCTTTGGATTTATTCAGACCTTTTTTCAGGGATTCTTTAAGATTGTTTAATTCAAAGATTCTCTCAACAATACTCACAGAAATTACTCCAGAATCTATTCCTCAATTTTTTTTGGGAATTTTTCAATAATTGTTCCTATAAATATCTGCAGAGGGTTTTCCCGTTCTTCCAGGTTTGATTTCAAAGATTCCTTCAAAAATTTTTTTTTCTATGTCTTAAGTGGTTCTCCAAAAATTCCTACAGGATTTTTTTTATTTTTCTGCAAGTTTTCCTTCCGAATTTCTCCAGGGAATGGGTTTTGTGTACAAATCCCTTAAAAAATTACTTTTTTATTTTTTTTTTCTATTTTTTTCTTTTTTTGGAATTTTTTTCAGATGTATCTCTGACATATTCAGTAAAAGTAAAGAAGATTTTCTTCAAGAACTCCACCAGTGCCGCTGTCTGTGATTTTTGCAAGCATTCTAAGAGATTACAACAGAATTTCCTCCACGGATTTACCAAGGAGGTTCCGCAAGCATTTTTACCTTGGAATTACTTGCAGAGTTTCCGAATAAACCTTTGATGATTTTTTTTTTTCAGAAAATAGAGGTATTCATCCAGAAAATGCTAATAAGAAAACTTCAGAAATTTTTGTCCAGGAATTCCGCTAAAAAAATCAAGAATTGCTTGTAGGAGTTTCCAAAGGTATCTCCAGGAGTTTTTTAAAGGGATTTCTTGAGACAAATCTCCATAGATTTCTTATACATTCTTTCAAGGATTTCATAAAGAATTCTTCAGCATTGTTTGTGGAATTTCTTGAAGAACTTCGGAATAACTCCTGGAGAAATATCTGAACAAATTCAGCAAGGATCTCTTAAGGCATCTCAGGTGGAGACACCCTGGAAAGAATTCCCATAGCAATGCTTGTAGAAATTATAAGAAAAAAAAACGAAAATTTCCATGAAAGAACTTTAATAAAAACCTCAAGGAAATTGACATTTCAGTAGAAATCTCTAAAATTCTGAAGAAGACTCTGTGAGTAAAAATATCTCCTCAAAGGAATTTAAGAAAATATCCAAGCAGGAATATCTGGAAGAAACCTTGAGGAGTACCGTGATCAGGAAGAAGAACTCCCTCCTGAAGTGTCAGCTTGAATCTTACATTCTATATACATATGAGTACACTTAAGCGAACCTCAACATTTGGATGTAAATCTTTTTTATGGTAAAATCTCTGTAGAAATCTTAGGAAGTACTTTTGATAGAAGCTCTAGAGGAAGATCCGAAGAAATTTCAGGTAAATTCTTGAAGAAATCCCCTTCAGAAAAATTCTCGAAGGAATCCCCTTCAGGGAAATTCTTGAAAGAATCCCCGGAGGAGTTTCTAAATAACTTCCTGGTGAAACTTCTCGGTAAATGCTCAGTGAAATGCATAGAAAAATATATTAAGGAATGTACAGAAAAATTCCTGCAGAAATCATTTATTAAAATTCTAAGACAATCTAAAAGCATTTTTTGAGAAATCTGTGAACGAATTTCTGCAAAAACGGAACACGAGGAGAAACGCATAGATAAGCGTCTTCAAAGATCCCTAGAAAAAACTTTAGATATTTCTAAAAGAATTTTCATTGAAATCCATAAGAAATACTTTTGAATAAATTTCTTAAAAATCCGTGGTGAAATTTGAGGAAGTGCCGGATGGTTTTATGGGGTAAAACATCGAGGAGTATCCAGAGAAGATTCTAATGGACTCTCTGTATGAACTCCTGCAGAAATCTCTAGAGAAATTGCTGCTTGAATCACTGAAAGTAATATTGCATCTTATAATATTCTTGAAAAAGAAATATCTGAAGGAACCCCTGGAAAAATTTTCCTGGAAATCGCTGGAGTAGATTTTAAAACCACATTTCTGAAGTAATTCAGAAAGAATCATTGCTGGCACGTGCACAAAAAAAGGCGAAAAGGATGGGGTTTTGTGCGTTTTCGCTAAAAGGCATACAAACACCTGGTACATAAAGAAACCACGGTGTGCCAAAAACCATTATTAACAAATAAAAATGTCCACCCAAATGGCACCCGGCATTCGAAAGATATACTATTCTAGTATCTCCTCTGAAAATTTGAAAATGTTTCATCGAGGGAAACTTAAGTTTCTGTTATTTGAAGATTTTGAGCTTTTTCTATGGGATTTTCTTACATAAGTAAATATGCGCGCACGGTGTGTCTGATACCGCTATAAACAAATAAAAATGTACTCCAAACTAACACCCGGCATTCGAAAGATATACTATTCTAGTATCTCGTCCAAACATTTGAAAATGTTTTATCGAGGAAAACCAAAGGTTTTACTGTTTGAAGATTTTCCTCTACAAAAATTTTAATAGAATTAGCTCATATATGGGAATGTTGTCATACTCTTAATATCATAAACAAATAATAACACTGCTCAAAAAAATTTAAAAAAAAGTTCGTATTATGAGATGAGAAAAAAGAGAACAGGGTTTTGGAACCCGAGAGGTGTCATAGTGAAAGAATTTTCGAAAATTATTGGAACGGGACTTCACAAATCAAGACCGAAGTTTGAATTGAGAACTTGGGGGTTTTAATTGATATACGCATTAGGGTTACTAGGGTCCCAAACCCCTATTATTTTTTTTCTCATCCCATAACGCCAACTAGTGTCGAACGGTGTAATGAGTTTCATAAATTTCAAAAGTACAATATTCAAGGAAATTCTCTGAAAATTTTACAAAATTTCATTGAGTGGAATGTCAATGACCATGGTGTGAGAATCTACTTAACATTCCATAGTTCTACCTGCTACTCGAATACAAATAAAAATGTGGTACGCTCACGGCGTTGGTTACATAGACTTTCTAAGAGTTTGACACCGTTTTTTTTTGTTTTCAAGCACGTTTTATGTTGGAATCTTGTCGATGAATTTGAAAACGTTTCATGGTGAAACGAGAGTTAAAATGAATTAACAGTCCAAGGTTTTGATATTCGTAAGAAGCTTTGTAAATCATTGGTATAATGTTTAAGATATTGAAGCTTTTGAAGTAAACCTAAATGCTAATCGTTTTACTAGCCAACTTTTATTCGTCATGTTACTAACGTGTTTGCCGTTAATTTAGAAATATTTCATTTGAATGATCATCAGTGACAACAATTTTAGGCTTTGATTTCAATTTCATTGGAGATATGCATCCTATCGCTTTGTCTATAAACACGTTAAAAACACCTACTGAGTTTTGTAACAGTATCGTAAAAAATGTGATATATAATCAAAGTTTTAGATGAGTTACAAAATATATATTCATTGCGAGGAATGATTAACATGAGAAATGGAAACAATATTCAATGAAGTTACTACATTTTCCATATACTTAATCATATCTTATATTTTCAAACCACTGTAATTTGCGATCTTTTCAATGAAATGTTTTCAAATTTCCAGAGAAGTTGTTTGAATGTTGTATCTTTGGAATGGTGTTTGTGAAACTTATTAATAATAATGTTTCTTTGCGAGTGTGGTGGTATGGTCTGGATGTAAGTCGCAATTTCATTCGCGTGATGTCAAGACTTATGTCCAACCATTACTCGCTAGACGCGCATTTACACAGGATTAATCTCGCGTTGAGCAATGTTTGTACTAAGTGCGGTTCCGGTTATGATGACATCGACCACGTAGTTTGGCAATGCCCGGATAATGACGCCTCCAGAGCGCTACTATTGGATACCCTTGAGGCCCGAGGTAGACAACCCTTTGTTCTTGTGAGAGATGTGTTGGGGACCCGCGATGTCACATATATGGGATGTATTTTCGACTTTCTTCGCTCTGCTGGTATAAAAGTTTAATTCGCTTGTGTTTTCTTCTCCAGTTTTTTTTCTCTGTTTTGTCCTCTTTGTGTTACCAAGCTACTCCTGGCCATCCGGAAGACCAAGTCCCACAACAAGTTGGTACCAACACCACAAGGCACCGAATTCGCTAGCAAGATGCGATTCACCCCCGGATGAGCAGCAGTGAAACCTTTGGCCCAATCCTTACCCTGTCCATCCCTAAAAATGTGACCTTCTAACCTCGAGCTGCCACGAGTACCCTGGCTTCCACCCATTACTAACAGATATCATTAAAAAGTTATTACTCTGTATAATGTATAGTATTAAGTACAAAGAAAGATCCTCGGCTCCGTAAAGCGTTATACGAGATTGAGCCCCAAATAAATGAACTAGATAAAAAAAAAAAAAAAAAAAAAACTTATTAATATTTGTTTATGATTTGAAGAGCCATTGAAACATCCTATGACAATATTGCCATATATGAGCTAATTCTATGAAAATAGAGGAAAACCTTCAAACAGTAAAAACTTGGGTTTCCCTCGATGAAAAATTTTCAAATTTTCTGAGGTGATGCTTAAATGAAATATCTTTCGAATGACGGGTGGCAATATGATGTATATTTTTATTTGTTAATAGTGGTTCCAGGCACACCGTGCGCGCATATTTACTCATATAAGAAAATTGTATTGAAATGGCTCAAAATCTCAAATCACAAAAACTTTATCCCTCGATGAAACATTTCCAAATTTTCAGAGGAGATACTAGAACAGTATATCTTTCGAATGCCGGGTGCCATTTGGGTGGACATTTTTATTTGTTAATAACGGTTTTTGGCACACCGTGGAAACCTTTGATTGTCGTAACATTCCTTTTGCATCGCGTTGGGAGCAACTCTCTGCCGCAGTGTCTGATTAGGGTCAAAAGGGGTTAAAGAATCGCTAAATGCATTTCTGAAGGAATTCGAGTATGCTGTTCTGAAATAATTCTCGCCCAGATTCCTGAAACAAATTATAGGGGATTTTTAAGGAAACTTATAGAAACTTTTCTAGAGGAATTAATGGAGTTTCTGGAGGATCCTCTAACAAAAATTCCTAAGGAAATTTGAGAGGACATTCTGAAGCGATGGCTGGAAGATGTACTAAAGAACATTCAAAAGAAATCCCTGGAAGACTTTCCAAATGGAATTCCTGAAGGATTTTCTAAAAAAATACATGGACAATATCGAAAGGATTCAGGAATAGTTTTATTAAAAAGTATTTGAATTTGGTTCTGATGTAATCTCTAGAATGCTTTGGAGGAAATTCTAAAGAAAACTAAGCATTTTCTAAAATAATCAAAAGAAGAATTCCTGAAGGATTTCTCAGAGAAATCTCCGAAGGCATTCCTGTCAGAATTTCTTTGAAATTCCCCGTAGGTTTTTTCTGAAGGAATAGCTGGAGGAATTTTTGAAAATATGAGAATCTAAAGAAATCCCTGGAGTAAATTTCCGGATAAAACTTTGATATTTTTTCTAAAGAGTTCATACTGAAATTTCTGGAGGAATTTGTGGGGGGAAATCTTGAATAAATAAATGATATCATCGTGTTTATCAGACGTTTTCAAAGCGGAAAAGCTTAACTCCGAGGTGTTTCAGACGTTCCCAAGATACAGAAACTCTAAAGACTGGTCTCGAAAAAAATGAGACACTCAAAATAATGTATAACTTTTGATTGCGTTCACAAAAATAGCTGATTTTTTAACCAGAAATAGCATGTTATTTGTAGTTAATGCCCTAAAAATTTCATCAAAATCGGTTCAGCATTGGCGCAAATATTGTCGATACAATAAAATGTGATGTTGGAAATTTTGTGCTTCCATTTTAAAAATTGTTTAGGCTATAACTTGGTTGTTAGCTCATCAAAACGTCTGAATATTTGAAAAGTTCTTCAAGTAAGTCATAATAAGTGGTGAAAATTTCATTATAATCGGTTCAGTACTTTTTTAACAATTCAAACAAAAAAACATGGTTTTCAAAATTTGGGCACTTTTTACATTTTAAAATCAGTGTGCATTATTTTGACTGTAGCATTGGCAACACTGTCCCGATTTTTTTTTGAAATTTTGACAGTGTAAAATGGTTGTGTTAATCTGTTCTCAGTGAAAATTTCAGCCATTTTGATTAAACATTTTAAAAGTTAGAGCAGTTTGAATGTCACTATACCAAAAACCACATCTGCTTATTGTGACATATATGACTATAACTTTTTTAAGGTCAAATCAAATTGAATGAAATTTTGACACAATACATCTACATACATACTTTTTGTACAGAAAATTTTTCATTGAAATCGTTCAGTATTTTTGGCTCTACAGTTTTAGGTAAAAATGTGATATTTTTAAAAGTGCTTGTTTGGCCCAAGATTCTCAAATGGTAAGTCTCTTGTTTTGACGATATCTCCGCCATCACTTAACCGATTTTGATGAAATTTTTATGGTATTAGCTACACAGCTTCCTGGTCAAAAAATCAGCTATTTTTGTGCACGCAATCAAAAGTTATACATTATTCTTTGTGTCCCATTTTTTTCGAGTCCAGTCTTTAATTTAGCATATCCAGTTGGGTGAAATTTTTAAAATTTGCAAAGAAAATATTCTACGATGCAGGTGGTTTGAGCTGAAATATACCACGTTGAATAAAAAAAAAAGTGTGAGTAAAATGGTACAGTGCTGCCAGTTCATCAATTATGGATGTATTGGGATGTATAAGAATAAATGGTTGAAGTTTAAATGAGCCTATTAGAATCCTTATTTCAAATGAGATTTTATCTATCATATTATTGATGATCGAAGCACAGATAAACAAACGTAACACTCTGATAATTCTTATCGTACACCGATTTAACGATCTATTTTAAAATTTCATAGTTGGCCAACTGGCCAACCGTGTTGCTCGCATCGTTTTTGTTTGAGTTTGACGTTTGCTCACGACCGCCATCTATTATTTATTATTATTATTATTTATTTATTTTAACTAAAAACAACTTAAAACTAAAGGACCTTGCGGAATCAATCCATAACTAAGCCAGAATCTTAATCGAAATCGAAGACTGAAAATAAAAGTAACAAGAAAGAAAATACAAAGGCAGAATCAAACAATATAAGAAATTTCAAGTATTAAATCATACAGTAATTTAAATATCGGAAACTGTTTACTTCCAAGATGGTTAAAACTACCGCCATCTAGTTGATGGTTGGCCAAACTCTGTTATTTTATCATCGTATTAGGCGAATACGTTTCCGTGACTATGATTTGAATCCAAAAATTTTCGAAGTGTTCCGTCTGTTTGCCTGCTATCGAAGTGTTGCCAAACATATGAATTTCATTATGAACATTATGCAACTCAAATAAGTTGTATAATGAAAGAATCATTGCATAAAATTTTGTATGCCACTCATAGGCGCCAACTTAGGGGGGGCAAGCATAGGTTTGCCCCCCCAATAATTGACGAATTTTTAATTTTCCCATACAAAATATCCGAAAAAATAGGCTTTGCCCCCCCAATAATTTGACCAAGTTGGCGCGTCTGATGCCACTCGTTGCAAAACTCGATTTTTTCAGACTTATCGTACTGAAAAATCAACTTTTTGCAACTCGTCAAATAAATAACTATTTCGCGTCTTGTTAAATATCTTTATTTGAATTATCAAAAAAATGGAAGTACCTAAAGACAGTTTTTCGCAAGGCCATGTTTGAGTGTATGGCCAATTTGAATACCTACACTGAATTACACGGTGAGTAGAAGATTCGGTGCGCAAGTTTTGATTTTCATGAAATTTGTGACCTTAAAATCGTTAGTAAATAGGTGCAAAAGTCGGTCATTGTGGTGGCCATCTTTGGATTCTATCGACTTTGCTTTTGATAATTGTTATTTCATCGATTTGGTAATTTTCAAGAGAAGCAGTGTGTATAAATGATTGTAATTTAACAACCCAAACTAATGAAATCAACTTTAGCAGCTTAATAATAACCAACCAATAATCATTATTCATCATAGAATTTCACTTCTACTACGTCTACTACTACACACATTACACACGTTATTACTTCATCGTCATCATCATCAAACCGACCGGTTACCTCGACTACGATTACCTCAAACTTTGCCGATGTTGTTGTTGATGCTGCTGTTACTGCACGCTTGAAGATCAAACCGTTCTCACTATATTTGCGCCACATGCTGCTGCACGCATTCACCTTACCCAAGTCGCCGCCGCCGAATAAGGCCTACGGTGACAGGTATGTATCGAATGCTGCGCTGGCTGCGGCGAAGATGATGAAAAATTCACTTTCATTAGTCCAATGACGCCGCCACTGGCAACCGCTACGCTGCAGGTTACCATTGCTCGGGCACTTGGTCTACAATCAAGGTTAGGCAGTGGCCGCGGCTGCGGCCGGGCGTCACCGAGGCCAAGACCGTGCAGGTTTTCCACACAATTATGCAGCCGGCCGTCGTCGTTGGACAAAAACAGAAGAAAAGAAAATCTCACTACGATCTACTGCGGTGGTGCTCCGGTACTTGCATACCTACCGGTGCACCTGGGCAGAGGTTGTCCAATTTGCACAGCAAGAGTTCCGCGCGTCGCGTCTCCGCCGCCATCGCTACCGCGATTGTGCAATTTATGTCCGGCCCGAGGCGGTGACGGTGACGGTGAAGTCCGTCACCTTTTTTACGGACCTAGTATAGTATTGAACGTTGTTTGTTTGGTGGCGTTGGAGCGAAACAGGTTCGTCGCTTGCTGGTCTTAGATAGATGCACGATCGAGACGGAGACCGCCAGGAAGGGGTTCTGTTTTGTACTGGGCTGACTATGTCTTGGGGGTCTTAGGGGAAGTTCGTCTACGGAGCGGTAGCTTGAAGCTGTGAAAAGTGTCGCGTTTGGAGGATGGAGTGACGTGTTTTTGGTTGCTGGTGAAAGAGCGATCAAAAGAGAGCTGAGCAATTGTTCGAAGGAGTGTTCGGGATTGATGGACAACCGAGTGATAGGTAACATGAGATGACTTTGTGCTTTCAAAGTATTTGGCTTTCTAATAAATTTTTATAGTTGTATACTTTTTTTAGTTTCCTTACAATGTCTTATCGAAACTTTCTCTATTTTTGCTACTGAGAAAAATATTTGCATTATTGAATGTTTCCAAAGAAAGTTATGCTGTCATAGCTTTGAGAGTTGATTCTATGGTAAACCGACTCAATCTGCCAAACCAAAACAATTTGCTTATCATCCGTTTATTCCCGCATCACCAGCTGGATCGACAATTACATCAACATCAGCTAACGGCATTCCAATTGTTATGTAAAGCCGTGGGCTTGCTTTCAAAGTACTTCTCAGGGTTTTTTTTAGGGATTTCTCCGAGAGTTATCTCTTCGATCCTACTAGAATACTTACTTATAAGAGTCCTAAAAGAGATTTCTCAGGAGATTCTTCAGGAGTTTCGGTTGGATTTTATCCAGAAAGTCTTCTAGTAATTCTTCCGTGGGTTTTTTTTTCTGAAATTTCTACAACGAATTTCATCGGGAAGTCCTTCTAGAGCTCCAGCAGTAAGGCTTCTGATGATTCATACATAAAATACTCCAAGTATTTCAACAACCACTCATCAATGAATCTTTCAGAAATTTTCTCAGAGATTCCTTCAGAAATTCCTTCAAGGATAACTCGGGAAACATTTTTTTAGGACTCTTCCTCCAATGATTTCTCCATTGATTGTTTCAGGATTTTTGCCCTTCTCGTACACTAAGTGTACTGGAAAGGCTATATGTTCACTCCAAAAATGACTTTTTGATAGAAGGCCCGGAGGGTCGAGTCACATGTACCAATCAACTCAGCTCGAAATGAGGCGATGTCTGTGTGTAAGAGTATGTGTGTGTGTTCAAAAAACTCACATCACTTTGTGGCTGTAAACCTCAACCGATTTTAATAACCGACGGTTCATTCGACGTGGAATCTAAGATATCTGCCGGGGACTAACAGGTATCTAAGATGCCGCATCTTCAGTGTGTGAGTGTAAGTGATCTCCTCTTTTTAGACGATAATGGCTCCTGGCAACATCAGGTCCAGCCATTCCGAAGTTATTGCCATTTACAGTATGCGGCAGGAAAAAATGCGAAAGTGTTTTTCAACTTCAAACCTCATTTTCGTCCATTTGACATTAACCAATCTATGTTTCAACGTTCCATGATCTATAATAGGCTAGTTTTCTGAAAAGTTAATTAAAAAATTTCCCATTTTGGTCACTAACCTTTACAGGGCGGCGCCTGAAGATGAAGACAACCAGAATTTTCAAACCGCAGAAAATCGCACAGGTCGCTAAATTTCGCATCTGATAAAACAAAATTTTTGATTTTCTCTGCAATATCATCAAATATATGTACTTATTTCATCTGGTATGTGAAACTACATGGCTCTGGATCAGTGTGGTCTGGTTGTTCATCGAATTTGAGCTAATTTTGTTACTGTTATAGTCATTTTGTTTAATGACCATTGGGCGCGCAATTTATTGATATCCACTTATTAGGCCTACATTATCACATGTTAAACATCAAATATGTTCATTTTTATTTTTCAGTGCTAGAATATAGACATTGACTGACACACTGTCATGAAAAAATAGTCGTATATATCCCATATTTAGCGTGTAATAGTGCCTTGAACTTTTCGCATTTTTTCCTGCCGCACCCTGTAGGTGTTCCGGACCAGTACCCCAGAAAGGAGCCAGTTATGAAAATGAAACAAACCCATACATGCGATACATCAAATCGCGGCATTTTTGAAAATCTGATCAACGGAATGCAAGAAAATAGTATAAGTCCATGTCTGAATCGGTAGTGTTCCGGGTGTCCCGCCGGAAATGGCCAAATTTAAAAATGAACCAAACCCATGCATGCGACACCTCAAATCACGGCTTTTTACTTAACGTGATGAACAGTTAGCAAGGAAATATTTTCAGACTATATTTGAAACAAGTGGTTGTGTTTCAATACCAGTTCTGGGTGTCCCACCGTAACTGATCATAAATAAAAATAAATCAGACCCATATATTTGACACATCGAATCAAGGATAACGTGATGACCAATGTTCAAGAAAATAGACTTAGATCACATAAGAGACTACCAGTAGCGTTCTGGAACCGGTTCCAGGTGTCTCGATGAAAGTGGTAAAATATAAAAGGGAAACAACCCACGTATGTATGTATGTATGTATGTATGTATGTATGTATGTATGTATGTATGTATGAACGATCAGCTTGAAAATAGCCTCAGGCCACAGTTAAGACTAGCTACACCGTTAGTGTTTAATGAACACTTCCATAGTTATTACCTGATAGTTTTCTCTGCATGTGTATGTCGCGTGGCAGGTTCGAAGATACTCTAAGCCCAAAGATGTCAAGGAAATTTTCTTTACGATCCTGGACCAACCGGGAATCGAACCCATCATGGTCATGCTGAATATCCACGCCCGGTTGGGGCTGCTCCACCGGAAGTGGCCAATTATAATGGTGAACCAAACCCATGCATGCGACACATCAAATTTCGGCTTTTTCAATAACTTTTTCAACAACCAAATGCCGGAGCCCGTGGCGTAGTGGCTACACTTTTGCTCCATAAGCAGATGGTCATGGGTTCGATCCCAGCCCCGGCACTTTCGTCAGTTGCTCTTTCCCCCTGGGAGCAGCTGACACTGACCCTCTTCTGAGCCCATGGCTCAAACGAACCCGGATACTTGGACATCGGCGAACGGCAACCCATAATGAACCCCCAATCGGACTGGAAACAGGAACAACCAACAGCCACACATCAACATCCTCGAGCTCATCATTCTACCATGATAGGGTAGAAAGTGAAAGCAGCGCAACGGCCACCAGTTCGATGTAGTAAAATTAGAAATAGAATACATTTAGGCGCTGTACAAAGTGTAAGTACAGCTTCCAATTGGAATCGCTCACGCAGTGCCCTAGTGGACAATATACAGCTCTATTATATTAGGTTAAGTAATTAAAGAATAAAAAAAAAATCAACAACCAAACGGGTAGCAACAATATAGCCTCAGATCACATAAGAAACTGCCGGTGCTGATTTGGAACTGATTCCGGGTGTCTCACAGAAATTGCTGAGCTGAGCTGAGCTTGATTGACCGCCCGTGGATGCTACTCCAGAGTCGCCAGACCAGCTACACTCACACAAGGAACCAATGAGATATCTGCCGGGACCAGCAGGCATCTTCAAGGATGTTTTCGATCCTTGCAATCGTTTGATTCATTTGTCCATAACTCAGTTCAGAAACCTAATATTGGAATGTTGTGTTTGGCGAAGTTGTAGATTAGTGTTTTTCCTACAATTATCACCAAGGATGCCATATTCTAACTCTAATATTTACGTCGTAAAAGTGTTAGTACCACCTACTCATACTAAACGATCGCATTTTTCGATCGTTTAGTATGAGTAGGTGGTACTAGCGCTCTAGCGCTATATATATATAAGAGGTAGAATATGACGTCCTTGGTGATAATTGTAGGAAAAGCTTTAATCTATAACTTTGTCAAAAACCACATTTCTTTATTAGGTTTCTTAACTGAGTTATGGACAAATGAGTCAAACGATTGTCAGGTGATTGAAAACATCCCTGGGAATCTTCAGTGTGTGAATATAAGTGGACTTCTATTACAGTTGACTCTCTACATCTCGATATTGAAGGGACCATCGACATAGGGAGAGATCGAATTCAAGAACCAATTTGTAATGCACACTAGATTGAAAAATCGTTCGTAACTAGGAAAAACCGTCTACAAACAGATGTCACTTCGCCCTCAGAGAATTTTTTGCACCTAAGAAACGCGATCTAGCAACCTGTAAAAAGGGGCATATCGACATATGGAAAGAAAATCTCGAACAAAAACGAACGAGATTGCATCGAGATAGAGAGATATCGAGATAAGGAGATATCGATATGTACATAGAAAGGTAAAATGTATGCAGATTGAAGGGACCGACCAAACCATCGAGATAGGGAGAGATATCGAGATGTAGAACATCGACATGTGGAGAGTCGACTGTATTAGGCGATAATGGCGCCTGCAATCGTTTGTATCCACAGCAGACTGAATATACCTCAAAAATGTTTCCAAGAATAACTCCAGGAAATTGTTTAATGATTGCTCCAGCGATTTCCTCAGACATTTTTCAAATGTTTTCAGCAGAAATCCCTGCAAAGATTCGGTCTGGAATTTCTCCAGAGATTTTTTGAAAGTTCTTCAAAGGATTTCTTCAATAATTTCACCAAAACACCTTCAGTAATATCTCAAAGTATGCAAAAAATCCTCCAAAGATTTATTCCAGAATCCCTTTAAAGATTCTTCCTGCATGAATTCCATAAAAAATTTATTCCACGATTCCTCACGAGATTCCTACAAGTAATATCACGGGAATTCCTGCAATCATTTCTTCAGCAAATCTTTAAAAAAATCTTTCGAGAATTAAAGCATTTTTACCCAATATATTTCTATCTACTTTACAACAATGTTTATATATAAAAATGAGTTGCAATTACTTTTGAAGCAATAGATCTAACGAACGTTTTGACACCAAATTCTCGAATTTTATTCACCTTATCAAAGAGGACGAATCCTGGGGTTACTCAGTGCAATACCCAGCACTCGAGATCAGCTAAAGTCAATCCACCTACATGTTCACTAGCGTGGTTCAAAAAATCGTTTTTGCTCCACACCGCTTATTCGATTCGTAACCATATTCTAAGCCTTCTCTCAAAAATTGAGCTGATTTGGTTGAAAATTGAGAGTGTACAAGCCCTTCAAAGTTTGTATGGGAATTACTATGGGGAAACGACGTTTTTCATTCAATTGACCGTAGCATTTTCCCAAGTACCCTAGAGTGTTGTTGACCCTTAGTACTCCTAGACTACTCTATGAGTTACAACTTTGCCGAAGACCGCATTCAAATCAGACGCCTCATTAATAAGTTATCGATTTTCATCCAGAATGAAAATCTTCGATCATGATGATTACACTATTCGATGGGCATCACTGCAACTTGCCTTGCAACATAGTAGCCATGATTTTTGTGTGCTATCTTTGGCGCTATGTGCAGCAATGTTGCCTGCTGGGAAGCTGAACGATCGATGTTGAAGTTTCTCCAGTTGAATAAAAATCGATAACTAATTAATGAGGCGTCCGATTTGAATGCGGTCTTCGGAAAAGTTGTAGCTGATAGAGTAGTCTAGGAGTACTAAGGGTCAACTAACACTCTAGGGTACTTGGGGAAATGCTACGGTCAATTGAATGAAAAACGTCGTTTTCTCATAGTAATTCCCATACAAACTTTGAAGGGCTTGTGCACTCTCAATTTTCAACCAAATCAGCTCAATTTTAGGGAGAAGGCTTAGAATCTGGTTACGAATCGAATAAGCGGTGTGGAGCAAAAACGATTTTTTGAACCAGGCTAATGTTCACTAAACATCTTCTAGGGCGCTTTTTCAGCTGGGTTTATTGTACATTTTACTATCAACAGGCTCTGGTGTTGCGCTTACAAATAGTCTCTGACATCCGTTCTCGCTGCTAACAAGCATTTATCCAGTGCAGTGTAACGTAAGTTTGTGTTGAAGTAGCTATCCTTATCCGATACTGTTGTGAATACTCTTAACTGAATAACCATCTTTAGCCATTCGAATCACATTCGCGTCCCACCAAACTCACGAAAATAGCCCTGCCCTGCCTACCCTGAGGCATAGCAAAGTATTAGTTCAATCACCAAATATGTTATTCGATTTCCAGCTGGCAATCCACGCCGGTTATTGTCACTCTTTCACCGGCAACAAATTCGCACGCACGCATACACGACATAGAGCGGAAAAAGAGCCAAACTCCGATCCGGATTCGGGGACAAGTGAGGCGCAAGCGAGAGAGCTGGTGCATCATAAATCGAGTCAAGCTATTAGAGCCCCGAAGTGTATAAATTTAATCAACCTCTGCTCACTACCAGATACCAGTCCACTGCTGGATGGTCCGGACGTGATGGATGCCGCAGGCTGACCGACCAGCTCTACTTACTACTGGCCTAACCAGGGCGCTGTCATTCAACTCTCGGATTCGACAGCTTTATGTTATTGCAACGAATGAACGAACGGTCCTCTCTCGTTGTCACCGTCATCGGACGTGTGCAGCCCGTGTCGATGGCAGACAGTGTCCGTTTAACTGTTTGACGAGAATTTATCGAAGCGATATTAAATTTAGATGGGGATTGGTTCTGAAATAACTGGTTTTCGGAAGGGGTCTAAGCTTCTTATGAAGGGACAAGGATTTTTGCCATTTTTGGCAGTTAAATAGTTCGGTGACAGCCAGGATTTCTATGGTTCGAAGAATTGAAGGCAATCGATATGATCGTTATTGAGTGAACACAAATCGACTACAAATTAGTTATCTCAAATATATATGGCGCTTGCTGGCTTTGTTTAGTGTGTCCAACATACTAATTTGATTTTACTGGAAAACGTCTAGTAACATGCTAGGCGTTACAACCCGTTTCCCAGCAGAATCAAATGGGTCTAAATGACTAAACAAAGCCAGCAAGTGCCCTATATAGGAATAAATGTCTAAAGATTGACCCACTAGACTCATTGCTTAAGGACAAACGTCTTGAAATTCCGCTTCAGCAGTACACCAGAACTTCAGACGCACAAATCTCAAGAAGCAAGCTTCAAACAACAGTGCATTTTATTATTCTGTTCTTGCTCAGTTGTAATAAGCTTAAAATAAGAAACCCAGTTGCGCTGGTTTTGTATACAAAGAGATTTGTGCTTTAGAAATCGTGAGTAGGTGCCAAAGTCGGCCATTGTGGCGGCCATTTTGGGATTCTAACAATTCTGTCCTTAAGTAGTCAATGCAATGTAAATCTTGAAATCTACAAAACAAATCAACTTGAGCATATCATATCTTATGCAAAAGTTTGTTATTTATTTATTTCGAATCACCACTCTTCATCAATAGCTTCATGGGCCTTCTAACCTCATTCAAAAATAGTTAAATCATAACGTATTGTCTCTGTTCAATCAAAGTAGTAGCAGCTCCTTCGAAAACTCTTCCAGGAGTTTCTCTAGGAATAACCAGCAGTTCCTCCGATAACTCATCCGAGAGTTCCTGCGGACATTGCCTCAAGAGTTTCTCAGAGAATTGTTACCTACATTTACTTCGGGAATACCTTAAGGAGATCAAACAAGAATAATTTCAAGAGTTCCTTCAGGACTTTCCCGAAAACTACTTCACAATCTTCAGTAATAATTTATTTAGAAACTCTAAAGCAAATTCAACTGGGAGTTTCATATGTTGTTCCTTCAGGATTTTCAAATGGAGCTCCTTCTATATTTTAGAAACTCCTAGATGAATTCCCGGAGGGGCTCCTTAAGGAATTCACTGGTAGTCTGATAGGGAAGAGCTATAGCTACGGTTGAAATTCACGTTAAAGGAAATAGGAATTTCAGAAACTTTAGAACAAATATTTTGAAGAACTGCAGGAAATCCCGGATAAACTCCAGAGATACCTTCCAGAAAACTCTTGAAGCCGTTCTCGAAGGAACATTTCCGTGAAAATTCTACTCTCTCAAGAAATTACAGAAGGAACACTTCAATTATTTTTTTTCGGTAAATTTCTGAACCAAGGAACTTTTGTAGAACAAATTCATGAAGAAATCCGCGGAGAAGCTTCTGAACAATTTTCCAGGAAGCACATCAGGAAATTCTCCGGTAAATATCTGAAGTATTCTCGAGGGATCAACTAATGAAATCCCGAACCCAACAAACATTTTTGTTGAACATGAGTGGAACAAACCACTCATAAGCTAGCTTTAGCTAAGCAAACTGTTGTTCAGCTAATTCTGTTTCTTGAGGAGACACTTTGGAAAGCGGAACTAACGATAATTTTTCAGTGGAATCTTCAAAGGAATCATCAAGGAAGGTATAGAAACCCCTTGAATTCATGAAAGTATTCTGAACAATAATTCCTAGGAATTTCTATTGGACCAATATCAGAAGAAAAGTTTCAAAATCAGAGGAACTTTCTGAAATACGTTTGTATTTAAACCTCATTTACTCGAAAGTGGGTTTTTGTAACTGACACCCCTTTGCCTCTAACCCCCTGAATTGTAAATTGTAAAGGAATTCCCAAGAGTTTATGAAAAAATTCAAGATGGGACTCCTAACAGAATTGCCGGAGGAAGTCTTGAAGAAATTCTTAGAGAACTCCTGCATCATTATCCGGGAAACTTGAAAAGAAATTTTCAGACGAACTTCTGAATTAATTTTCGCTGTGATTTCAGACGAAACTCCTAAGGGCGTTTTCGCATTTTTGGAATACCTCCCGAAGAAACTCATGGTGTTCCCTGAGCAACATGTGAAGGTTCTCCCAAAGGAACTTATTCCTTGAGCAACTCGTTTATGAATTTTCGTAGACATTTCTGAATGAAATCTCTGATAAATTATTAGAAGTATTTCCATAGGAGCCCACAAAGAACTTTTCAGAAGATCCATGCTTGTGATGAAATTCTCGAAGTAACTCTTGAAAACATTCCTAAACGAAAAGCTGAAGGTATTTCCGGAAAAAAACATTGAGTAAATGCATGGAGAATATCTCGAAGGAATCGAAGAAATACTCGGAGAAATTTCAGTTAAAACTTCTAAAGGCATTTATGTAATGAAGTTTGATAGTCTTGAAAGGATTTTCGGTGGAATTTCCAAAGGAGCTCCTGATGGAATTCCTAGAATACCTCCTCAACGAATTCCAGGAGAAACTTTTAAAAGTCCTTTTTATTAATTCCCAAAACAGCACATGGAGAAATTCTTGGAGAAAAATCTGAACTCTAAAAGAAAGAATTGAATATCCGTGGGCACAACACCATAAGCTTTCGGGGGAAATGACGAAATTTTCGGAGGAATTGCAGAAGAACTTCATAGAAGACCTACTGAAGAAATTCTGGAAGGAAGTCTCATGGAAACATCTGAACGAATTTCTAGGAGAGAATTTAAGATTTTTTTTTGTGAAACTCCTGTAGGAATTCCCGAAGGAACATGAAAAGAAATCGCTGAACAAACTCTTGAAGGAATTCCAGGAACGGCTCATGAAATAATTTACAGAGGAACTCCCGAAGGGTTTTCCAGAAGGGCTCTTGAAGAAATTTCCAGAAGTTTTTGAGAAAATTCACGAGGAAATTTTGAATGAATCCCGGAGGTACTTCTGAAAGTATTTCTTAAGTAAACCTGAAGATGGTCATATATTACCTACACAGATAAAAATAATGAGATTTACACGTCATGTAAACTTCAGTTTAGTCATGTAAACTTAGTGTTATGATGGTTTACATGATATATCATGTAAATTTGTGTTATATGTCATGTAAACACACAGAGTCATGCTGAATTACATGACTTATAATGGAAGTTTACATGATATTTTATGACTTTTACATGATATGTCATGTAAACTTCTGTGATATCCCACGCTCCAATCATGTGCATCATATGTCACAGAATTTAACACTATTTATTCGATCTGTGTACTGACAATGTTGTACAACTCTTAAAAGCTCCTAATGGTATTCCTAGAGGACCATTTGAAGGAATTATCCGATCGAGTATTTCCAGAGGGAACTGCTGGAGAATGTATGGCGATCATCCAAAATAATTCTTGAAGAAACTTCTGAAACAGAAAAATGGAAAGTTTGAAGACATTTATATATTGAGAAATGTTTTGGAGGAATTCTCACACCAGTTGTTTGGGGGATTTAAAGGCAAACCCGAATATGTATTTCCTGTAAAACTCCTGGAGAAATTCCCGAAGGAACTTCTCCAGAAATACCCGGCGAACTTCTCCAGAAATTTCCAGAGAATTTTCTGATGAAACTCCTGAAGTAACTGTATGAGGAATCTTAAAAGGATCTGCCGAAGAATGTTAGATAAAAAAAACTGTGAAAATCGCGAAGGAATCATCGAAGGAACTTGTGGAACAATTTCTGTAATGCATTCTCTCAGTTCCTTTTGTTTTCCTAGAGGACAAGTTGACAGAATTTCCGTAGAAACCAATCGAGGATTCCCAGCGAATCTGAGATTTTCCCAAATAATATTTAAATGAATTTCTGAACAATAAATATGGTGGAATTTGGGCTATACTTCCGAAGTGCTTAAGCATTTATTGGAATAATTCCCGCATAAGTTGTTCTGGGGTATTTTAGGACAAACCTCCGTAAATCCCTTTAAAACTCTTGAATAACTTCGAATGAGTGTAAGCAGTTTTGTACCTTGTAATTAAAAGGTACAATACTGATTACACTCATTCGAAAAGAGTATTCTGCTTAGAGGGTTCGAAAAGTCGATATAAGATCTCCTAGATAAGTTCCCAAAGAAACGTCATGAGAAAAACCCGGAGAACATCTTTAGAAATTCCCAAGGGATTTGCTGAACAAAGTCTCGAAGAAACTGTAGAAACAATTACCTGAACTATCGGATAAAATCACTGTGCAAATCGCGGAGGAATCGTTTTAGGAACTTGTGGAAGAATTTATGTAATGCAACTTCTGGGAAAAATTCAAAAAGAATTTTCAAATAAATTACTGAAAGAACTCCTGAAACATTCCTGGTAGAATGATTTATAATTCTATGCTATTCTTTATCTCCAAATGAATATGAATGAATATGAAAATTCCGTTTGCTTTACGAAATAACAAGGTGATTTTCAAATCATCAAGATAATATTCAAAAAATACGGTATTTTTTAAATTTATTTCATTATATCACGAAATCTTTGTGTTAAGGAAAAAATATTTTTTTGCTCGGGTACACCGGTGAACATCGAAGAGATTCACATGGAAAACCTTATTTTTAAATTTATTGTGAATATGTTCTTGGAAACTATAATTGTGTGTTTCTATACTCTTCAGGAAGGTTTAAAAACTATTGATCATGTACCGACGTGTGTAAAATAAAACAGTGATTCCATGTTTGTTATCTTCAAGTTTAACTTTTGTAGAAAGTACTGGTCATCAGAAGTAAAATGAATTTTCTTGATGATCACCCAGCAGTTGATAATTTCATAACCACGAATTTATATAGGGTTTTTTTTTTAGATTTTCCACTTAGGATGCCTTTAGAAATTCGTGCTGAGATTTCTTCAGGAATTCTACCGGGCATTCATCCAAGGATTTGTTAGTGGATCCCTATTGGTTTCTTTTTTTAATTCAATGGTTGCCTTCAGTATTTTTTTCCAATTCAGCAATTCCTCAAGGAATATCTCCAGGATTCTTTTATAAATTTCTTCTATGAATTTCCCTGGGGTTTCTCCTAGCATGACTTCAAGGATTTCTCTTGGTGTTGAAACACAGACACGTTTCTCTTGTGATTTCTTCTTGAATTCCTGCAGAAATTTTTCAAGAGACTCGGGCTGGTATTTTTCCTGGAATACGTGCTGGATTTTATCAAGTCGTTTCTGCTGGGATATCTTCTTCAAGACATTACACCAGACCTTTTTTTCATAAATTCCTACGTGGATTCTCCAGGAATTTGATCTGGAATACTAAGAGGGATATCTTCAGGATAACGAAATTCCTCCAATGATTTATCTAGAAATCATTACGGTTTTTTATTCAGAAATTGATTAACCTTCACGTACCCGACCCCCAACATCTCATTTTCAAAATGCTGGCATTTCGTAAATTTTCATCCAATTTTTTTGAAGTCGTCCTCAATCGATCATAAAATGGTGCAAGTTTATAACACCCAAGTGGCCATGTAATATCCGGAACCATTTCGGAGATATTCCGGATTGTACTGGGGTCAGGGAGGGTGCCGAATCGATTAAAAATGATTATTTCGTGTGTTATTTTGTTTGAACCATCGATTTTCAGCGGAATTTTCATTGCGAACAATAAAACACAACTGCGATAACCAGATTTGAATAAACTGACCCATCCAAAACATGTCGTGTGACATATCAAACTTCATGATTTCGAATGACTGATTCAAAAACGATACATTGAAGTCTGTATCAACTAATATGGCCACCCCGGAACATCTAGCATAAGTTCCACGGGGGTGACATCGGGGACATATCAGGTTTGCAATCAACACATGCCGTGCGACGTATCAAACTTCATGACTTCAAGAGAATGGGGCAGAAAAAGTTGACTGAAGTAGGGTAATTCGCTAATTGTTGAACACTACCCAAATGTTGACCAGTTTCTGAATATTATATTATAAATCTTACTTAAATAATTTTCACTCAACGTAAACGTATGATGTAGATGCATATACATGTGGGTCACGATATTGCTCTAATTAAGTTACAAAATTATACATATTTTACGTCAAAAAAATTGATTGAAAATTTTGTACGGCTGGTGACACGAAAACTGCACAATTCTTAAGATTAATTTTAAGAAATTGCTGTTACGAAATAAGCTTTTTGGGCAAATCGATTACAAATATCAAAGGCATACCATAGTTACAAGAACTGAAAGGATGTCCTTAACAGTTTAACATTGTTTAAAATCACATTTGCATTGTAATTTTATTTGAAAAAAATATTTTTCTTATCACACTATCATTATGCATCTAGGATCCAATTGTTGAACACTGGCATAACCTACAATGTTTGCATGACTGCTAGATTTTTTTTTCACTTTACCTAACCGTGCATTTCATGGGGTTTCAAGGGCGTTCCAGGGATGTTCAAGGGGTGTTCCAACGGGCTTCAGAAAGGTTCCAGTGGTTTTCAATGGGTTTCAAGGGCGTTCCAGAGGTGTTCAAGAGAGATTCAGAGTGTTAAGGAGGTCCCAGGAATATTTCAAGGCGTTCCAGGAGGTTTAGGAGCAACCCACGGGTTTTCAAGGGATTTCAGTATCGTTTCATGAGTGTTCTTGGGGGTTGAGTGGGTCCCATGGGTTTCCAAGAGTGTTTCAGGGGCTTTTAAAGGCGTACGTTTCTTCTGTTGTTCTCGCTTCTAATCAAATCTTTTCAGCCATTTTTGCATCTAGTCATGTCGAAAATGATTTCAGTCCACTAGAGCTCTCTTCAATTGAGCGATTCCTTGTCATTTAAATGAATTGTCACTAGCTCGGACTAGCTGGGCACAAAACACGAAAAACACGGAAAAAAATCCGCCAGATTAAAAAATATCGGATGTCGGGTCAAAGTCGGGTCAAATTTTATCAAATGTTGGACCTCTGTTGGACTCACATCGGACAGCTGTTGGGTCTATGTTGGGTTTGGTGGCCAAAATAAAAACAGCTGAATGATAGGTTGATGTCGGGCTATACGTCATCAAATACGAACAAAGCTTCAACCGTTCAACAATTAGCGAGAACCGTCCAACATTAGGATGAGCTAGCTTAAGGAAGCGTTCAACATTTGGGTTACAGACTTCCCATACAAATGTTATATTTTCTCTTAGAAAATGGAATTTAAGGGAATACAAATTTAATGGGCAGTATAAGGGATAAGTAGATCTAGACGTTCATTGGATATTTTTCAACTAAAGTGGAATTATGCACAGAAAAACCAACAAAAATCAAAATGCCAGTACTAACCGTTCAACAATTGGCGAATTACCCTATGTTGTAACTGATGTGGCTGCTGCGGAATACCTGAAACAGGTTCCGCGGAGGCCTCTCAAGCACAATAACACACGAAATTATCTCTTTTAGCCATTTGGCAAAACAGACACTTCCCCCACCCCCTGACCCCAGTACAATCCGGAATGGTTCCGGATATTACATGACCACTTGAGTGTAATAAACAAGCACCAATTTATGATCGATTAAGGGCGACTTCAAAAAAAATAAAAGAAAATTGATGAAATGCCAGCATTTTCAAAATGAGTTGTTGGGGGTCGGGTATGTGAAGGTTAAGAGATACCTTATGGGATTTGTTCGTAGATTGCAATAAGGATTCCTTCAGAAATTGCTCAAGAGATTTATCTAGGATCTCCTCTACAGGTTTCTTGAGTAATCACTTCCGGTATTTCTTCAGGAATTTCTGAAGGGTTCGTTCTGTAATTACTTTCAGGGGCTCCTTCAGAAAATTCACCTGGAACTTCACCAAGGATTTATCCGTGCGATTCCACAAACGATTTTTAGAGGTTTCTATAGGGATTCTTCTACAGAGATGCATTCAAAGATTTTTCAAAGGATTCCTCTAAATATGTCTGCATGAATTTATTGAGCAAATGTATTTCAGTTTTTTTTTTGTAAAACAAGGCTACAATAGGGAAGTGATTTTCATACAGAATATCTCGAATTTGTATCAAAATTTTCATCGGTTACGTATAGAGGGTCTTGTTTCCCGGACTGAAAAAAAACCCGGGATTCGGGATTTTTATTTTTCAAATCCCGGGATTTCCCGGGATTCCGGGATAAAATTAAAATTTTCCAAAAACGATCCAAAATACTAATGGAACGACTTCTAAAACATTTTTCATTAAATTCGATCAACTAGTAATCGTTAGTTTTCAAAATTAAATACATTTTACAAAGACATTTGATTGTGTAAGGTCAATTGGAAATATTGAAGGATATCAGAAAATTTAAATAAAGTACTCATCTTCTTCCGAAATAGGTTACCTTGGGCTATTCTGCCATATTAATCCGATCGAAGTTTTTGATAGAACTTGTAAGAAGATGATATTTTTAGAGAAATGCCTTATAATTTACCCTGAGACTAAGTTTTAAGTGGAATTTCAAGAAAAGTTTCCATTCGATTCGTTTCTTGCTATATTTACATTCCTAGAGGAAATAACAAATAAAGGGTTGATAGAATTCCGGCATCAATTATCAAATTCACCCATAGTATCTCTTCTTATGTTATTTTTGAGAACAAATTCAAGATCTTCTCTGACAGAGTTTGAGTGCAAAAAGTTTAGAAGAGTAATTTTAAAATTTCAAACGGCAATCTCTTAAGATTTTTTGTAAGCATTTTGTTTTTTTTTTTTTAAGAAAATGTGTTATATTTGTAAATAATTTCCTGATAAAAACTCTTGAATTTGTTGGTGATATCAAGGAAACTGTAGTTAAAATTAAAAGAAATTCAAGGCCTGACTCTCAACAAACTTCTAGTGAAATTGATATGTAGGTACATCTTTAAAAAAAATCCTTAAATTAACCTTTATGATTTTTTTTCAGATGCTTCTTCGTGGTTTTTCCAACAACTCTTCTACTTTTATTATTCCTATTCCATGGTATTACAGTACCATTAGGACAGGTCAAACTGTGCATTTCAATTTTTTCACTTATACTTCTAAAAATATTCATCGGTATGCTGTTTCACTTGATTTATCTTTCATTTAATTTCATTTAATTTCATCGGAAATATTTTCACGACATCGTCAAAAATATTATAGAGAGAGTCCTGCAGAAGTTATGAATAGTTTGCCCATTTTCTTGAATTATATTTCTCTGAAAATTCTACGATTTTCCCCATAATTTAACCGGAAATGCGTCAAGTATTTGCTCAGGTCAGTTGAGTAGTCAGTATTCTTAAGGGATTACTCCAGAAATATCTAAAAAGATGTACACTTTTTCTTTAAAGAAAACTTTGCAGATGTTTTACCTGTACATATTTCACATGTTTTGTAAAAAAATCTATAGAAAATCTGCTACTATAAATGTTGAACTGCTATCAATCCCAGGAATACTACCATAGAATAATCTAGTAATAGCTTAAAATACTGTATAACTGTAATGTAACGCCAAATAAATAAAAATGAAGGTATGACTATATTCCGCCACAAAAAAAACTGGTGTGTAATAACAAGGGTTTTCATTAAAAGCTGGATTTTCATAGAAAAAAAATACAGATCTGCCAGATAGCGTAGAATTGGATGAGAAATGGCAACATTGATAAAGAAGATTTGAAGTGGCATGTTACGTTTTATTAAAATACTATGTTGTCATTTTTTTTAGTTTTCGGGAAATCCCGGGATTTTCGGAAAAATATCCCGGGAATCGGGATTTTTCAGATCCCGGGATATCCCGGGATTTTTGTCCCGGGAAATCCCGGGCAAGACCCTCTAGTTACGTATATGGGGCACCTGACAGTTGCAAACATTTTCTAAAATAATTCAATTTTTGGTGCTTAATAAATTAGGATGGAAGCTTTTAAATACATGGAAATAAAGCAGAAATATGTACACTTAAAAACGCTCACGTTTGGAAAAATCTTCGAAAACAATTTCTGGTGCTTAGGAATCAAAACTTAAAAAATGGCATACTTTTTAGCCGTATATACAGGGGATGGCCAAAATGTTTGGGATAGGCAACTTTTTTTCTCCCACAAAAAAAATCAACATGCTGTAACTTTTCATAGAGTGCATCAAAAAATCTCAAATTTTGACTGTTTGTCAACCTGTTATATGTGCATCATTGGTACAAATTTGGGCTCGATTGATTAATTTTTCGCGAAGTTAGAACCGTTCGGGTAAAACACTATTATTTAGACAACTAATTTTTGAACTGTCACATCTCGGAAACCAGTGAACCGAATCGAATGAATTTTTTAACGTTTATCAACAATATATAGATACTTAATACGACGTTATAAAATGTAATATTTTTTCACGGCGAATTAAGTTATACCGGGTTGAAATTTTTACCCATATAGAGGAAAATAAGTCAAATTTACAATACCACACAAAAATTACTAAATGTGCTCTTCCTTCAATCTAAATAGGCTCTAATATATCTGATTAAAGATAACTTGAGAACAGAAGTGGAAAATCTTTGGATATCAACACTAAAATTTATTGACATTGATGTAAAAAAAAATACATTTATTCGAGAAAAATCCAAAAAGTGTCAATCCATGATAACTTTTTTCAACGTTTAAAAAGTACCTATGTTTTAACAGTTTGTGAAGCATTCACATATTGTTAGTGTACGTTCAAATTTTCATTCAATTCGGTTCACTGGTTTCCGAGATATGACACCTCAAAAATGAGTTGTCTGAAAAATGGTGTTTTACCCGAACGGTTCTAATTTTGCGAAATATTAATCAATCGAGCCCAAATTTGTACCAATGATGCACCAATAATAGGTTGACAAACAGTCAAAATTTGAGATTTTTTGATGCGCTCTATGAAAAGTTATAGCTTGTTGAACTTTTTTGTGAGAGAAAAAAAAGTTGCCTATCCCAAACATTTTGGCCATCCCCTGTAAGAGAGATCCACAAATAACTTTACACGGTTCATAATAATAAATAATTACTTGCTGAAGGCTTATATACATACGTTTATAGACACATATTCGTAATACTTAAAAACAGTGTGATGCTTCAAACATATTTTTTCGGAAAATGTTTCTGTACTGAGGGCAATAAGAAAATTATAACCTTAACCCTCTAATACACAAATTTTGATTTTGATCTAAATATCATTTTTCGTCTTCTATAATCGATCTAAACATGTTTTGGAAGATGATTCTTTTTAATTCTCGATTTCGTGAATTTCAGTTTTTGATTTTTCTCATTTTTATTTTTGAACATCCTCACAGTTTTATATTTTTCCTGGAAGCCTATTTGGGGTACGGATTTTTTGAGATGAAAACATTTTGAGATAATATGATTATTGTTGAAATATTTGAATCATTTTTCAATGATTTTTAAAAAAAGTTAATACGCTTTGAAATACACCAAAAACCATTTTGAGATATACAAAACAGTCCTAAATATCAGCCAAAAATATAAAAATTTTGATTTTCCACGAAACAAAAATTACAAAAATGCTCAAACTATACCTCGTCCAAAGGTGGGGTTTGGTATTAGAGGGTTAAAAAACGGTTCCTGGCAGGTGGACGTTTCTGATATCCACATGATCGACATAATATTATTTAAGCTTTAAGCTTAAAGCAGTCAATGCTCCTATGCCATTTTAGATTAGGGTCTCCACTATATTGTCCAATAGATAAATGCAAGGTTTATCAATTCGCAGTAATGAATAACGTCTTTGAAAACTTTTCAATGGGCCATACTGTATGATGTTAAGATTTTTTTCTACATCACTACCGAATCAGTTTACCTATTTATCGTAGAACAGAATCAGCTACTGGTACTGATACACCTCTAAAACCATATCCATCAAAGCAGTGATATTTCGTTCGACGATCCACTCACTGGTACATGGATATTTTGTTCCCGTTAAAGCGCTCTTGATGCATAGAATTAAATTCCAATCTATTCTGCATCCTATTTATTTTAACGGATAGTTCACATAATCACTAACTGTGTCGCTTTTTGGATTATTCCACAGGTTTTCACTTTTCAAAAACATCCTCCTTTGCTACGTTGTTTCAGCTGCACCGCAATTAATTTCAACAAAATGAACATTCTTCCTATCCACTTGACAGCTTTCAAAACCACTATTCCAAACAGTTGCAACCGAAAATCATGCAAATCACCAGAGTGACCTCAGCTCGTTTTATCCACACGATGACGGCGGCTGAGAACGGTCACTATCACGTTCCCAGTCCAAAATCCCACTGCCTTCACACTGCGCCACTGACACACTGTCGCTTAATCCCAGAAAACCTGTTAAATTGTTTCCTGCTTTCCACTCAAGCACTCAACAAAACACACTTCAAGTGATGCAATATGCATTAAAGCACTGCCTGCCAAATGCCAATCCGGGATCAGTCAGCCTTCCCCACTTTGCGCGGGGACGACTATTCCACTTCCGGAGGCTCGACCATCACAAAGGGGGCACTTACACAAACACGAATCACACCGCGACGCCACCAGGACTCGGTCCCGGTCCCGAATTCCGCCGGAGAAACTTTTCGACAATGGTTTAGCAACAACCAAACAAATCTACTAACATGTGCAGTGGAAAAAAAAATAATCCTTGCCAACTAACATACAGACAATGGGATCAGAAAAAAGCGAACCGCGCGTACCTGTTCGAACAACCTGCTGCTGCTGAAGCTGCCAGGCGACCCGACGAAACTAGCTCCGACGCTTCACCTGAGACGGCAAGATCGGTACTGAGTGCTTCGGGTGACGATTTTGTTTTGATCCTCTGAGAGGACGTCGCCTCGGTGATGCCGGCGACGCCATGCTCCCCAGCAGAGCCCCATCCGACGCCGACGACACGGGGTTCGTCACTCTTTCTCACCATGTCACTCGCGCTCTCGGCCGCGGCAGCGGCGTCTTCGTCGTCGTCGTCGAGGGTTGTTGCTTGGGAACTGCGCAAACTCTCGCTTTCGTTTGAGTGCTGCCGCTTGGACGCTGGACCACCGGATTCGGGTTGATGCTCTCTGTGTTTTGATCTGGACTTGGATGCTGCCAGCGACGTCGACGTTGTAGTTGTGATGGCGTTGGCGGGCGTCGCTTGGGGGGCCGACGACGCTGGGGCTGTCGATGACGATGATGACGATAGTGATGATGATGGTGGTGGCGGTGGTTGGGTGGTGAAATTGGAACCGGTTACCGCTTGACCTGGTGTGGTGGCGGCAGCAGCTGTTGGAGCCATGGCGAGGGGGGTTTTGTTTGTTGTGGCTTGCTCTTTTGGAGTTGGATTCTGAAATGGAGCAGAGATAACAGAGAGATGAGAGAGCGTTTTAGAGAATGGGGGGCTTTTTGGATGCACGCACACATGCTACTCGGTCATTCGGTCGGTTTTCAGTCACGTGAGAGCAAAACTTTGGGAAGCTTTTTGCCTTTTTTGCAGCTGATTTCGGTTGAAGTTGAAGAAAAGGAAATTGAACGGATTGTTTCTATTGCTGGTGGTGGGTGGAGGTGAACGGTTGCTCAAGTATCAGTGGTTGAAGAGGATACTTTAAAATCTGAGCTCGGGCGTTCATCTGGTGAGAGCTGGTGCAAAGCACAATCTATTTTGTGGCAGTAGGTGAATGGGGCAGGAGTGAATTGCAATTTGTGGTGTGGGAAATTGTTGGTGAAATCAGAACAAAGAATTCGGCAAATGAGTACGATTGAGTAGGAAAAGAGGTGGTAATTTCATTAGATTCAATGCAATCAACTTTTTTATGATCCAATTTAGTATGACATGGAAAAAAGGACCAATCTCAATAAGGTGAACACTGTGTTATCTGCCTTAGAAAGTTAACATCTTTGAACTCAAGTCCTGCAGCCAAATCTAGCTTTATTTTAGTTATTTATCCTGCAGAAGCATACAACACGTAAGGAAAAGTGGCGCATAACACCTCGTTCAAGCAAGTATTGTCATATACCTATCACAAACTGTGTTAACTCAATGGGTGTCTTTTATCTGAAAATGGAGCGTCCGTAATTGACGCTCCCTAAACAATGTAAAATATATTAACATCAGTAGGCTGGAAAAATGTAGGAGGATAAATGTCTTTTGGTATGAGTCAAAACGCAAGCTGGTAGTTTTCGCTTTAAAACAAAATAAAATACCAGGGGACTCCATCGAACTCTTCAGAGCAGCCATATATAAGGAGAAGGAGGCGCATTGTATTTAAATGGTTGATGGCATAACCGGAGCGCAGACTCTCAAATTCCGTGTGCTTCATATTATTAGATAATATTTCGAAATGTCGTTTTCCACGCATTTCTTTCGACTCTATCAAACATTTTCTAATCTAAAGAAATCTTCTACGTTATAGCAAAGGTAAGACAAATTATCTGGAGCTCGTTAGCGTACGCAACTTGTTTTTCTTTTCGCTCATTCTCTTTGATAAGCATAAGAAAGAGCGAGTTCACGAGAATGAGTGAGAAAAAAGAAAAAGCTGCACACATTAGAGCTTGAGCTACTGAAAATAGCGTAAAGGGGCTGTCCATAAACCACGTGGTCATGAGGGGGGGGGGGGGGGGGGTTCGGCCGATGACCATTTTGTATGGACAAATAAAATTTTTTGTATGGACTAATGACCACGCGGGGGGGTTGGGGGTGGGTGGTTGAAAAGTCCCAAAAAAATGACCACGTGGTTTATGGACAGCCCCAAAGACGATTACCCCCGAAAGACGTCCTCAGTTCCTCTTCCTAATTGTCTTCTTCGTCACATAACGTCCTCACTAGGATCAATGATGCTTCTCAGTATAGTGTTCTGCTTATAGAGCACAGTTATTAACTGAGAGCTTCCTCTGCTAAATTACCATTTTTGCGTATATCGTAGCCAAACGGTATACGCAAAAAGAAGAAGAAAGTCTATGCCAAAGGACGTCAAACTACTTTTAAGAAAAACTCCTGGACCAATCGAAAATAGAACCCGTCACCCATGGTCTTGCTTAAGACCCGTGTGTTTACCACTGCAACTATATGAACCCATGTCTGTACTTTCCCAATGGCCATTGCATTATTGGTGTAGCTAGGGGTGGTTCCAGGGGTGCCTGGAACCCCCAGAAAAAAATCGGAACCCGTAAGATTTTTCTTCTAATATTTATTAATGAAGCATTTGAATAAAACTGAAGCTATACGTGGAAATACTTCATTAACTACTTAACGTTTCGGCGCTTTGAATTGGTATTAGCAATCGACAGAGTTATATTGTAAATTAAGCATTAAAATGGTGCCAATTTTTTCTTAGCTGATAATTTTGTTTAGAACCCTCAGAATAGGATTTTCCTGAGACACTACATATAAAAAAGTAGGCACTAAATTTCGGTGCTGGCAGTGGCCTGGGTAATCAATTTTAATCAACTTTAATACTGCTGAGCAACGCCTTCTATTATCAATCTCGTAATGCTAAAATTCATGGAGTTGAGCACTATGGCCAAAGCTATTCCTCCGAATGTCATTTTTTTTTTCTTTTTCTCCAAGGATTAGTTACTGGCGCCCAAATTGCTGAGCTGGTAAATGCACAGCTTCTTGGCCTTTCCGGTTGATATTTATGCTCTATTCGCGGTAGATCCAGAATGGTTGTTGTGACTCATCTAAGCAGTCTCATGTTGCTGTTATCAGCCATTTGCTCAAAGTCTCTAAGGTGGTTCAATTAGAAAGCATTTTTTTTTTCAGCAATAGAAAAATAATAGAAATAGAAACATGAATCTCCCAGAATTCCACTGGAGTTTTATCTAGAAATTCATCCAGTAATTATTTCAAAAATTCCTCTAGAGATTCCTCCAGGAACTCCATCATGGATTACTTCAGCAATTCCCACAGGAATGCTTCTAGAAATTCCTTCAAGATTTTATCCAGGAATTTATCCAGGAACTCCTCCAGGAATTCTTTCAGGAATTACCCCAGGAATTTCTTCATGAATTCTTCCAGGATTTGGTCCTGGACATCCTTCAGAAATTATGTCAGAAATTCCTCAAGGGATTTCTACAGGCATTTCTCCAGAAAGTTCATCAGGAATTGCTTCAGGGATTCCTCCAGAGATTTCTCCATGAATTTTTCAAGGATTTTCCCAGGAATTTCTCCAGGAAATCCTTCGAAAATTCCTTCAGGAAATCCTCCAGAAGTTTCTCCAAAGATTCCTCCAGGAAATCCTCTAGGGATTTCTTCAAAAATTCTTCCAGGAAATTCCCCAGGAATTTTCCAGAGATTTTTCCAGGTTTTCCTCCAGAGATTTCTTCAGAGATTTCTCAACAAATTTCTTCAAGGATTTCCTCAGGGATTCCTTCAGGAATTCCTTCGAGGACTTATCCAGGAATTCCTCCAGAAATGCCGCTAGAAATTCCTCAAGGATTTTATTGATTTTTCAGGAATGGCAAAAATAACAGAGATAGGAATCCCCAAGAATTCCTCTGGAAACTCATCCAGTAATTCTTTCAAGAATTTCTCTAGACATTCCTGCAGCAATTCCTACAGGTAAACCTGTAGGATTTCATCCAGGAATTTATCTAGGAACTTCACCAGGAATCCATCCTTCCAGGAAATACCCCAGGAATTTCTTCAGGAATTCTTCTAAATGGCCAATTCGGACATCCTTCAGAAATTATGTCAGCAATTCCTCTAAGTATTTTTCTAGGAAATCCTCTAGGGATTTCTTCAGAGATTCTTCCAGGAAATTCTCCAGGAGTACTTTCAGAAATTTTACAGAGATTCCTCCAGACATTTCTCCATGAATTCCTCCAGAGATTTTCAGGGATTTCTCCATGAATTTCTCCAGGGATATTCCCAAAAAATCCACAAGGAAGTCTTCTAGAAATTCCTCAAAGGATTCTTCCAGGAAAACCTTCTGGAATTTCTTTAAGGTTTTTCAGAAAATTCCTCCCAGAATTCCTTCGGAGGTTTCACCAAGAATTCCTCCAGAAGTTCTTCCAGGGATTGCTCCAAGAATTCATCTAAGAATTTCTTCAGGTATTACGCCAGGAATTTGTTCAGAAATTTCTCCAAGCATTCCTCTAGGATTCTTTCTAAAGATTTTCTCTGGGAGCTCCTTTCTTCTGATTTTTTCTAGAAATTGCTCCGGAATTTTCTCCTAAAAATCCTCCAGAAATGCATCCAGGATTTCCTCATGAAATCTCTTTGGAAATTTCTCTAGGTATCCCTCCCATAATTTATCCTGGCATTCCTCCAGGTATACTTTCAGAAATTTTCCGGGAATTCTTCAGGCATTACTGTAGGAATTGCTCCTGGGATTCATCCAGGTGTTTCTTCAGGGATTTAGCCACTAAGTCTTCCAGGGATTGCTTCGGGGATTCTTCCAGGCATTGGTCCTGGAATTCTTCAGAAATTCCTCTCAGGTTCTCTCCAAAAATTTATTCAGGAGTTCCATCGGAAATTTCAGAAATCCTTCAATCATCTTTTCAGGGATGTATGTTCCCAAGAACATCTTCGGGATTACCTGATGATTTTTGTTTTGAAATACATCAGGAATTTCAGGAGGAATTCCTCCAGTGAATAGTATTGGCAGATAATTTAAAAAGGACGCATACGGGGACCAGGAAATTCTAGATGAGTCCTCAAAAGCGTTCGTAATTTTCAAAAGAGTTCAGTTATAATTTCTTATTAATGTTTAACAAAAAAAATCATTGCAAAATAATGCACGGGTAAATAAAAATTCTTGAACTTTCAGAAATTTGTCACCGCTACCAGCACCACGTTGATTTATGTAGATCAGGCGAGCTTTTTCAACGTATTGTACAAAATACAACAGCATGACTGCTGAAGGGTTAAATAATGCTTTTAGAATATAATGTTAGTAAATTCAATTTCATCGTTTTGCGTTTACCAATAAAAGCTAGTAGGTATAAATTTGCTAAGGTTTCTTGCCCCCCTCTGACCGAAAAGCTGGCTACGCCCTTGTCACTGTCATGCTTCCCAAACAGTGGGAACGGGTATCTCATTAACTCAGTTATTTTTCATCCGATTTGCATAGTTTTGGAACTTATAGATTTTCCAGCCTACCAGGCAAATGTGGACTGTTTGTGATATAGATTTGATGAAAATTTCATTCATTATTTTGAAGACGATGTCTATAGTCGAGATTATATTGTATTTATATTGTTATCATTCCGTATTATGTACAATATGAGATGAACTTCCGGTTCTTCCTATATAAAGCCGTAGCTCTCCAGAAGGGCTCTCTTTTGTCAGGCGACCGATAACTTATAAACTTGTCAAGAAAATCTCGTGTGTTGTAAGTATTAAATATCCGAACATATCAGAAATCAGAACAAGTACAACATAGTCTTATTGGGATTATTACTGTAGCTATATGACATGCATACAAATATAGTATAAAAAAATAAGAAAAAATAAGCCGCAGCCAGTATAATCTAGAATCCTATACGATTGTAGATTCAATTTCTCACATTCCAAGAAATTCTTTTATACCGTTTATTTGTGTTATTCCAGTATAGTTACTGTGGTTAATGTACTGTAAAATTTGTGTGGCAATTGAAATCCTCTCAAATATCACATCATAATCTATTATTATAATAACGAAAATAGTATTTATTTTATTGGGCCATATTTGGAATATTATATTCAGTTTCACACCATCAAAAACAAATGGGGCAACCAGCTGAGCTCATTTCCATCACACCTTTTTGAAACAAACGACTTTAGCAGTCGCCTTCTCCTCTTTATGCCTGTAAATAATCGCCTGATCGTCGTCGGTTAAAGGGTGATACGGTCAAAATTTGGTCACATAATTTTTTTCATAACTTTAGACTGCGTACACCAAAACAGCTAATTTTTGGGCCAGTAATGCTACATTATATGTAGCTTATACCATAAAATTTTCATCAAAATCGATTCAGTATTGGTTGATATATAGATAAAACCATCGACCTACCTTTTTAAAATTTTGTACAAAGGCGCTCCATAGTAAATTTTCGGAAATTTAAGGTCAGTAAAGCACAATTTTGATTATAGAACTACCAATACTGCTCCGATTTTTATCAAAATTTTACAGTATAATACTATTATGAAAATATGTTCGTAGTAAAATTTTGAGCTATTTTGTATGAATACTTTCAAAGTTGTAGCAGTTTGAATATGAAAAAAACTGACCGGGTGCCACTTAAGCAAATATAACTTTGTAACGGCTGGATCAAATTGAATGAAATTTTTACACAACATTTTTATTTGCATACTTCACATACAGAAAAATTTTCATTGAAATCGGTTAAGTATTTCTGGCTCTATTAATAAAACAGTAAAAATGTGTTCTAATTCGTGAAAAAAAAATTAAAATTGCAGATCTCAGGGTTCAACAATATCTCCGCAAATACTAGACCGATTTTGATGAAAATTTTATGGTACAAGCTACATATAATGAACCATTACTGATCCAAAAATCAGCTGTTTTGGTGTACGCAGTCTAAAGTTATGAAAAAAAATGTGTGACCAAAATTTGACTTGACTTGACAAAATTTGACCACCTAAACAAATATAACTTTGTAATGCCTGGATCAAATTGAATGAAATTTTTACACAACATTTTGATATGTATACTTAACATACAGAAAAATTTTCATTGAAATTGGTTCAGCATTTCTGGCTCTATAAATAAAAGAGTAAAAATGTGTTCTTATTTTTTAATCCTCTTTGTACAACATTTTAAAATTGCAGTTTTCAGGATTCACAATATCTCCGCACATACTAAACCGATTTTGATGAAAATTTTATGGTATAAGCTACATATAATGTACCATTACTGGTCCAAAAATCAGCTGTTTTGGTGTACGCAGTCTCAAGTTATGAAACAAATTGTGTGACCAAATTTTGACCGTATCACCCTTTATCAAGCTGGAGCCCAAAATGCCTATCAACTAATAAACCCCAAGATGGGCTCACAATTAATGGATTAATGGATTTGTTTTTATCTTCTCCTCATTTTACACAGCCTGTTCTGAAATGGCGTTTTACCACTGGTGGTGAAGTAAAAATTCAAGTACCGCGTACTTTAGGTGTACATCCAAGTGTCGCATCATTTTACAACCATTTTTCATGATGCGCTACCACTCCAATCGACGCATTCGTTTCTAATCCATTTTCAACACTTCGTTGCAATCTCGAACATTTTAAACTTTTGAGATTCGATGCCTTTAAAACTGCGACGAGGATAAAAAGCTTCCTATCGATCGGAATCAGAAAGTTTATGGTTGCTTAGGCATACTCCCCCGTCTACATCATAATGGTTGGAGTGGAGAGGAGACGATGATGGCGCGTCGGTGTGAACGGAAAGGTCAAAAGGCCACGTTTCCTTGGAGGGTCTGGAGCTGTCCATAAACCATGTGGTCATGAGCGGGGGGGGGGGGGGGGGTGGTTTCGGCCAATGAGCATTTTGTATGGACGTATAAAAAAATTTGTATGGACTAATGACCACGCGGGGGGGGGGTTGAGAAGTCCCAAAAAAATGACCACGTGGTTTATGGACAGCCCCTCTTTTGCCGAATTGGGATGGTGGTGGAAGATTTTTTTTCAATATACAGAAACCGAAAAATTATGTAACAAAGATACGCTACTGAGGAGATCAAACGTTGTATTTTTAAGCCAATATCCCCATCAATCCGCTTTAAAAAGCCTGGGTGATTACTGGTCATGCTACAGCATGAGACTCGGCAGAAAATGGGGCGTTGCACAAGTGGAAGCAGAATTAGCATTTCCAACTTGTCGAAAAAAAAAATCACCATTAACTTTCAAAAACTGCAGGATAGTACATATGTCTGCAAAAATCTTGACAAATTATTAAGGCGCAAGCTCTGCAAAGGATCGTCAAAACTGACCGAAAGCACTTTGTAAGTATTGTTAGAAGAATGTAGAAATCTCATAATCCCATGATTTTGTAGGAAGTGAACTTATAAGCATCATAACATAAATTCACTTCCTACTCAATTTCATTAGTTTTGACTAGTTCGTTCAAAAGTTATCCGTGTTGATTGAGGTCAGTATCTGTGAATGTTTTTCATGTCTTAAAATGCGATATATAACACATACTCATAATTATTGCATGTTTAAGCCAGATTTTTTATTTAAAATCGATTAACTATAAATTTCACATTTTTTCAACAGTTTTGGTAAATTTCTAATGACTGTATTGCTTACAATACTTTGAAGACAACAATTACTAAGAAATTGAATGTTATTTTTATGTGAGATCATGTACAAGATCAAAAAGTTATTTGTAGTAGATTATTTAAAAGTTTTTTCTGCATAGTTATGGGCCATGATAATACAATTTCCCAATTTAAGATGCGTTTGTTTTAATGAACAAATCAATAGAAACTGGTTCAGCAATAAGAGTCCATTCATAAACCATGTAGACTTTTGGGGATGAGAGGTGGGGAGCCCGGCCACTACCCTCAATACAAATTTTAAAGTTTTCGTATGGACGTATGTCTATGAGGGGAGGGGGTCTGAGATGGCTAAAATTTGGTCTTTATGATTCATGAACAGCTCCTAATACATAAATTCCTGGAAGAACTCCGGACGGAATCGTAGAAAAAGTTCTTAAAGAAATTTCTGGAAAAAAATCCAAAAATAGCATCAAAAAAATCAGGACTGATTTCCGGGAGGAATCTTTTTAAGTTTTTTGAAGATTTTCGCATAGTATTCCTGAAAGATCTCCAAAAAAACCTAAAAACCAAGGGAATTTCTTTAAAAAAAATCCGAGAGAAATTGTTGGGAGCATACGGGGAGAAATCGTTAAGGGAAGTCAGACAAAATCCCTAAGAGAATTCCTAGAGAAATTCCAGGAAGATTACTGAAAGAAATTCCGAGAAGAATTCCACGAGAAATCCCTAGAATATTCTTGAATGGGATCCTGAAAGAATTATCTGATAGAGTCCTCTGAAAGAATTTCGGAAAGAATCAGTGAAAGAATTAAGGAAGCATTCCTCTGGAAAATTTTAAGAGAAATTGTTGAAGAACTCTGGGAAGATTTAGTGAAAGAACCCCGGAGACAAATCTATGCAATATAATTTGGAAGGCAACCAGAAAAAAATCGAAGGACATCTCTGTTATTATTCCGAAAAAAAACACCTGAACAAGTTTTGGTCATATAATATACCAAATAAAGCTGAATTTATTCCATTGAAAGAATCAACTGAAATACGTTCAGCAGAACAAGATGTAGAAATAAAAAATCAAATTTAATAAAATCTTACACAGTTTTGTAATAATTTTAAGTGGAAAACGTCAAAATAATGCAACAACTATTTCGCTCCTCGAAACCAAGGAATAATCAATTTTCAAAAAATAATACGCTGATAAGCACTCAAAGATTTTGTGACAACTTTTCTAAAAAAACGAGTGACGACCAAAGGTTTGAATATGCTGCTTATTAGCATTCAAGATTTTGGTAAAAATCATCCTCACAGAAATGTTTCCAGGTTTCCAGTAAAGAAAATGCACTAGAAGATCTTCTAAAAACTCCTTTTAGGAATATATCAAAGAATTCTTGAATCAATCTCTAAAAGAGCTCCCGGATATATTTGAAAAAGAATCGCTAAACGAATCATTATAGAAACTACTGAAAAAATACATAGATGAATTTGGTTAAAGGAATTTATACTTTTATTAGAAACTTCTAAGAAAAAATAATGGGTGAATTCAGAACAAAATTCTGCTGAAATTTCCAAATAATCTTTGGAATACTGTAGATAAGTGTGAAAGAATCCTTTGAAGAAATTTTAAAATTATGTTGGAAATAAATTCCTTGAATATCTAAAAAAAAAATCAACGAGAATTTGCAATGCACTTCTAGAGAAATTCTCGAAGGAATACTTGTATGAATTCTAAAAGGAACTCCTAAAGAATTTCTGAGGATTTTCTGAAACAATCCTTGGAAGAATTCCTGAAAGAATACCTGGAAATTTTTTTTTTCGAATCTCTGGAGAAATTTGTTAATGATTTTTTGGAGAAATTTGTAGAAGAATTAATGGAAGATTTCTTAATAAACTTTTCAGAAACTTCTTGTCAAAATCGTAAAGGAATATCTAAAGGATTCTTTTTAATGTACTTTAGAGGAATTCATAAAAATTCAACAAATTTTGCCATTCAAACATTTTATTTTAATGGTAAAATTTGCTCTTCATTTGTCATTTCACTCTACCTGGGATCCGCACATGTTGGATTTTTATTTTAATCTTTTATCCTCTTCTTTCTCGTGTTTCTAGATTCGCCAATTAATAATGTATGGAGCAATATTCCTAAAGAAATTAAAGAAGGAATTCTTGAAGAAATTGCTGGAGAAATACCCGAGGCACCCCTTGGGACACCCCTGGTGGAATTTCTATAAGATTTTGCTGTAGTTTAAAAGGAATTCCAAAAATAATTCCTAGATAACGGTTTTCTGAAGGAAATCTTGAAAGAATCCGTAGCAGTATTTCTGCAGAAGCATCTGCACAAGCAAAAGGACGTACCCTAAAAATCTCTTGATAAATGTCTGAAGGAATTCTGGTAAAAATTTCTAAGAAATATTTGTGGAGAATTTTCTAATGAAATCCGTGGAGAAATTTATAGAAATATCCTTGTGGGAAATATTTGAGACAATATATGGAGGAATGACCGAACTGTATCTGGAAGAATTTCGTAGGATTACCTGAAGAAACTCCTTTTGGTACCACTGAAAACAAAAGAAAATATTCAAGAAACTCTGGTGACATACTTGTTGAATCTTTAGGGACTTTCCTTTATAAATTCCTTATGAATTCCAGGAAAAAATCGAATGAATTCCAAAGGCAGATAGTGAAGTGACCTGTGCAAATTCTTGGGAACCTTCTGAAACAATCCCTTGAAGGATTCCCAAAAGAATCGCTGGGAAATTTCTGAATCTCTGGAGGAATCTCTGGAGGATTCTGAATCCCCTGGAGGCTTCCAGGAAAAATATTAAAGTGTGGGGATGTTCAAAAATAAAAATTAGAAAAATCAAAAACTGAAATGTTTGAAAAAAATCCGTGAAGTAATTTCTTTGGGAGTGTCTTGAGGAATCCTGTAGGAAATTCAGAATTATTTTTTGGAAGATTTTGGTAGTAGAGTTTTTGAAGAAATCTCTGAAAACTTTTATACCTAAAAGGATTCCATGTAAAAAATCTGAATAAATATTTGCGTGTCCAAATTTTGCTGATGTAGGCTTAGCCCGAAAATTACTCTGATCAGAAGAATTTCCTGACTTGCAAACAGGTATACAGTCTTGTGCCGATTTTATCACATGCCGATATTGTCTACTCCCTATTATTCTGTCTATCCCCGATTTCATAACGTTTTTTACCTGATTTTATCACCCTCTGAAATTTCATAAGATTTAGTGTAGATCAACTGTCCATACTAGCAGAATTCGATACTTCAACTTCTTGTTTACATATCTTGTTCCTCCTGACCCTAATGGGACATCCCATTTTAAGTATTTCATGAGCACATCCACATTTATGGAAATCACCAAGAAAAGTTGACGGAATTCCTAGATAATATTTAATAAATAATGTCTAGAGATAATTCCAGATTCCCTAGAAAAAAAAATGAGAATCATTCCGGAAATACCCCTAAAGGTCAACCGAAGCTAGTCGTGGTATCCTCAAAAAATAATCATGAAGTAAGAATATCTGAAGGTACACCGGAAGGATTTTGAAAGAGTTTCAAAGTTCCCGTTAGAATCACAGGAACAGACAATAGGAATCCTGAACAAAAAAATCCAGAGGGAATCCCTGGAGAGTCGAATGCAGTTCGACCGAAAATCGTTTGGCCGAACACCATTTGGCCAAGTGTTATTTGACCGAAAACCGTTTGGCCTAATTATGTTCAAAAGAATTTAGAGGTGTGGACACACTCTGATCATCAGAAATATTGCCTTCTTTTAATCATAGGCTACTTTTACCATTAAGGGATTGGTGTTGGAATTGCGAATATTTTTTTGTCAGAGATTTTCTTCTTCTATGAATCATAGCTTGTACTCTCGAGTTATGCTGATATAGGAAATAGTGGCAAGATCACTTGAGTTCATTATTCCTTTTCGGCCAAACGACCTTCAATCACCCAGCCAAATGGCATTCGGCAAACTACCCCGGAACCTTCCTTTAGTATCCATGGGATATTCCTGCGGAAATTCATGAGGAATCACTGAAGGAACCGCTCATTAATTCTGAAAAAGATAGCATATATTAAACAAACAAACAGAACAAAATTCGAGATTGTTTCCTGGATCAATGCTTACAGAAATTCAGGCATGAATGTAGAGAAAAATCGATGACTGCCGGGAAGAACCCAGACATAAATTCTTGACAATTCTTTAAAACTTGTTGACGAAAAATTCCCAAAAAAAAAAAAACGTGCAGGCATCCCGGTAGAAATTCTGGGAGGAGTTCCTGAAGAAATTATCGCGAGGAAAACATGACAAATCTGGGGAAGAATCCCCAGAAAAGAAACGCAAGAGAGCATCGAGATAAGTTCCGAAAAGAATCCGAGGATAATTTCGACTGGTATCCTGGGAGAAATGCCACGAAAATCGACGGATGAATCTTTGAAAAATCCAGAGAGGAATCCTTGAAAAATCACAACACATCAGGATGACGGCACGATATAGCCGAAGCGGTGAAAGCATGGGTATGAGGCAATACAACGCTGAGGGAGATAAATTCGAGTCTCAGTCGGTTCAGAAACTTTTCGTAAAGGAACCTTCCTTGACTTCCTTGGGCGTAGAATATCTTCATGCCTGCTATACGATATTAGCACATGCAGAATGGTCATTGGCTGAGAACGCTGTTAGTTAAAAACTATGGAATTTTTCATAGGATACTTGGCTGAGGAACAGGCTTTACACCAGGGGAGATATTAGACCACGAAAATTAAGAAGGAACATTTGGAAGAATCCTTAAATTCCTGAAGAAATCTCTGAAAATTAAACGATCATACACATTATGGGAAGTGCCCGTAAATTACTTCACTCTTCCAGGAAGAGGATAAGAGGTGCCTTATTAAAAGTGGGATGGCCCATACACATATTTTGGAGGTCCTATACAAAAAATGACCTAGGGGGACGGGCTTCGACTTTATATTTTTACGTGACGTTATTAATGAACGACCCCACGTTAGAAACGATAAAGTTAAACTATCCAAAATGAAAATATTTCCCGATTTTGATGTTGAGTGATAAAATTCGGACATTACTGTATCACTTTTGTTATTTTGAGACAATCGGTATATTCGACCAGTTTAAATAGGCTAAGTAGGTCCATTTTCTGGGTGTACAACAATCCTTGGTCTATTGGTCCCAGTCGTTTTCCATGACCTTCCACGTGATAATCAGAAAAACGAAACATCGGAACCTTTACCCCCACCCTATCACTCCAAAAGTTCGGTTTGGGATCGATTCGGAGGGTGTGCATGTTGAGTGGTTCGTTATAAAACGTTTATCGAAGCGGTTTCGGGGCATCGCCGGTGCCGGGTCGAACGGGGAACTTTTTACGTTTTATCGTCTTTGACTTTATTCGACGTCGGTATTCCTAGGTATTGCTCCACTAAAGAGCAGTCAGTGGAGCAATAATGGGACGGAAAGAAAAATTCCCGACAACCAACAATGCGAAATATTTTTCCAGTAAGTTGTGCTCTGTGCGCGAAAAGTTTCGCTGTTTACCAAAGCATTTTAGGGGCAAAGTTTTTTTTGGCAAAGGTTAATAAATTATCGAACGAATTGGACTGTGATTTTCCGGGAATAATTTATGCATCAGTACGCGAAATTGTTTTGAAGCCAGATGTACGCGTTATACTTTGTTGTTGGTTTTGGCGATAAACAACAATAATGAGATCTGATTAGACTCATATATATTTGAAAACATTACTGCCTTCAACTGAGGCGCTCCGTATCTCAGATGAGTATTATGCGAACTAAAAACGAGACCGCGCTGAAGCTGTGTGGTCTCGAGTCCCTGTATGGTAGAGGGGTCTCCAGTCAGCCTAGTGGTTAAGGCTTTGGATCGCCAATCCGGAGACGGCGGGTTCGATTCCCGTTCCAGTCACCTAGCTTTTCTCGACTCCCTGGGCATAGTGCATTATTGTACTTGCCACACAATGTGCGAATTCATCCAATATCAGGCAAAGAAAGCCCTTCAATTAATAACTGTGGAATTACTCTAAGAACACTAAGTTGAAGAGAGGCAGGCCAAATTCCAATATGAATGTCGAGCCACAAAGAAGAAGAAGAAGAAGAAAAATGGTAGAGAATGTTTTTGTAATGAAAATTCACTTGACTTCCTTGGGCATAGAATATCTTCGTGCCTACCACACCATATACATTATACATAGATATGCAAAATAATCATTGGCTGGGTTGATAACTGTACAAGTGGTCAAAGAACGCAAAGCTTAGAAGCAGGTTTTGTTCCTGTGAGGACGAAATGACACGATGAAGAAGAAGCTTTTGATTTCAACTGCAGCTTCTGATATTTAGGTATTTGAAACTTCCATAAACCATAAACAGAAACTTAATACCTAGAAAACACGAGTGAAACATCAAAAGGTCACACCGAAACAGACCTGTGGTTCTGTGGGTAACGAACAGCCGAAGGAAGTATATGGGTTGAGTAGGTCTGCGGTTATAATACGTTTTGGTTGGTGGCCCCGGTAAAATGATTAACCTTTCGCCGAGTATAATCTTCTTATGACGACGAAAGGAGACACATCCTGCTCTGTCGCACATTTCCATCCATCCAGCCGCGTAGTTGCCGGCTAAGAATAGGACTACTAACCCCAATTCAAGGTGTCAAGCGACCCGTGCCGAGGAATGAGTGATCGAGGGGGTGAAAAAGATGCTCGATCTTTAACGGAGCCTGTGGGGTACCTGGGCACCCCCCACAGTATGCTGTCCCTTACCGCGTTAATGCAGAGCTCTGGCGTGGTGGACATTATTTCTCGTGCAACTCGTGGGAACAATGAGCAAGAATTCAAAATCAAATAACTTAGGTGGAAGTAGCGGTGCGATCAACCCCTTCGCAAGAAGCGGGTTGATGAGGTCTCCGACAAGGAGAAGCGAGGAGTCAGGTGCTGGAAGCTGCTTACGCAGCTCAAGCGTGGGAGCTCCTGTCCACTCCACGGCAAGCCAGCCGGCGGAGGTCATGGACGGAGCATGGTTGCTGAGGGCCATCAGCCAAGTTGCAGAAAAAGGACGGCCCGCATTTGAGGTAGCTGAGCAGCAGCTCGGCAAAATTATCGACTTTGCGACAACTAAGTCGAATATAAGCAAGGACCTGAAAACGGCCTTGCTTCGGCTTAGGGCGTCTGTCGATAATGCCAAGCAGGAGCACGCGGTTGCGTTGCTGGCTGCAGCAGCGGCGGAACCCGCAAAGGAGAAAGCGTCTAAGTTTACACAAACGGAGGCCTTCTCCTTCGCGGGTAGTCCGAAGAGAGTGGAAGCGAATGCTCGCGACAAAAGCGACAAGCATTCGCAGAAGCGGGCGAGGCAGCCGTCAGGTGAGGAGCTGTCTGGCGGCGCCCGCAAGGCCAGGCGTATAATAACCCCGAAAGCCGGTGGTAACGCTGGAAAGTCGGACCCCAGCCAGGGTTCCCGGAAAGCTGGGAAGGGTGGGCCTGAAAAGGCCGGCCCGTTCCGGAATGATGGGAACAAGGGGTTGCGACCAATGGTGGGCCCTCAGCAGCCGCAGAGCAGGGCGATCCAAGGAGAGGACCCTCCTTGGACAAAGGTAGAGCGGAAGAGGAAGAAGAAGGGGAATCCGCAGGTAGAAGTGCAGGTCGCCAAGCCAAGGCGTAGGAAGGCAGGTGCCAGGCGCGAAAAAGGTGACGCTATCGTCATCAAGACCGAACAGTCGAAATACTCGGACGTCTTGAAGGCGATGAGGTGCGACGCCAAGCTCGAGGGTCTTGGAGCCGACGTACGCAGTATCAGACGTACTCGTACGGGCGAAATGATCCTGGAGCTTAAGCGCCAGAAGGATCACAAGGGCGCCGCCTACAAGAGGCTGGCAGAAGAGGTCCTTGGAGATGGAGTGGAGGTGAGGGCTCTTACGCATGAGGCGACTCTGAAGGTCAAAGACCTAGACGAGATCACCGAAGCGGAAGAGCTCGTCACGGCACTGCGGCAACAGTGCGATGTTCAGGTGGCCGCCACAGCCGTCAGGCTGCGGAAGGGGCCAGCAGGGACACAGATAGCTCTGGTTCAGCTACCTGTGGCGGATGTTAAAAAGTCCGTTAAAGTAGGGAGTATTAAGGTGGGCTGGTGTGTTTGTCACCTGACATTCCACGAGCCACCTGAGGTTTGCTTCAGGTGTCTGGAACCAGGACACAAGTCGTGGGACTGCAAAGGCCCCGACAGGCGCAAACTGTGTAGGCGATGCGGCGCTGAAGGTCATAAGGCCCAAAGCTGCACGAGTCCGCCCATCTGCATGATCTGTACCGGGAAAACCTCGAAAAACAGACATGCGATGGGTGGTCCAGGGTGCCCGGCCTTTAAGAAAGCCGCAGTGAGCAACAAATCACAGTGCAGGTAACGCAGCTGAACCTGAACCACTGTGATGCGGCTCAGCAACTGCTTTGTCAGGCGGTTTCTGAGTGGGAGACGGATATCGCCATCATTTCGGACCCATACCGAGTACCCGCCTGCAACGGCAACTGGGCCTCGGATGGGACCAGGAAAATGGCGGCGATATGGACGACGGGTAAATACCCCGTGCAGGAGTTGGTGTCTACTACCTATGAGGGCTTCGTGGTCGCCAAAGTAAACGGGGTCTTCTTCTGTAGCTGTTATGCGCCTCCGCGGTGGCCGATCGAGCGGTTCACGCAAATGCTGGACCGCTTAACGACCGTGCTAACAGGGCGAAGGCCGGTGGTAATAGCGGGTGACTTTAATGCCTGGGCTGTGGAATGGGGAAGCCGTTTCACGAACCAGCGGGGTCAGATCTTGCTAGAAACACTGGCCATCTTAGATGTCGACTTGGCTAACGTCGGTACCAAGAGTACCTATAGTCGAAACGGAGCGGAGTCAATTATTGACGTGACCTTTTGTAGTCCTGGCCTAACAAGTAGTTCGAACTGGAGAGTAGATGATGGCTACACTCACAGTGACCACCTGGCGGTTCGCTACAGTATCGACTACAACAACAGCAGACAGCGGATAGAAGAAGAGGCGGCTAGGCTAAGGCCAAGCCCTCGTAGGTGGAAGACATCATACTTCGACGAAGAGGTATTTAGGGAAGCGCTCCGCCGTGAGCGAAACTTACTCGGTTTAGACGGCGACGAGCTGGTAGCGGTGCTCTCACGTGCGTGTGATGCGACCATGCCTAGGAGAGTCCACCCTAGAAATGGGAGGCCACCGGCTTACTGGTGGACCGACGCGATTGCGGACCTGCGCCGCGCCTGCCTACGGGCTAGGCGGCGGATGCAGCGAGCACGATCAGAGGAAGAGCGAAACGAACGGCGGGTGGTGTTCGCCGCTGCAAAAGCCGCGCTCAAGACCGAGATAAGAGCAAGCAAAAAGGCCTGCTTTGAGGGTCTCTGTCAGAGTGCCAATACGAACCCGTGGGGTGATGCCTACAGGATCGTTATGGCCAAGACGAGAGGTGTGATGGCTCCTACAGAGCAATCTCCAGAGATGTTGGAGGGGATCATTGGAGGACTTTTTCCGCGTCATGATCCTAGTCCTTGGCCTCCTTTCGTAGGACAGCCGGGGACTGGGGCTGGCGATGAGGAAATGGTCACCGATGTGGAACTTGCGGGGATAGCTAAGTCCCTTAGCGTAGGTAAGGCCCCAGGTCCGGACGGAGTTCCGAACCTGGCCTTAAAAGTAGCTATTGCAGAAGCTCCCGAGATGTTCAGGTCTGCTATGCAGAAATGCCTGGACGAGGGAGTTTTCCCAGAAGCTTGGAAGAGGCAGAGCCTGGTACTATTGCCAAAGGCGGGGAAACCACCCGGAGACCCGTCGGCATATAGACCAATATGCTTGATTGACACGGCGGGGAAGGTGCTCGAAAAGATCATCCTCAATAGAATGTTGAAGTTCACTGAGGGCGTAAATGGTCTCTCGAGCAACCAGTATGGCTTCCGGAAGGGGAGGTCCACCGTAGACGCTATCTTGTCGGTTACAAAAACCGCCGAGAAAGCACTCGAGCCTAAGAGGAGGGGAATTCGCTTTTGCGGGGTAGTGACTCTGGATGTAAGGAATGCATTTAATAGCGCCAGTTGGGCTGCTATTGCTGATGCGCTCTTGCGTCTGGGGATACCGGAGTACTTGTGCAAGATTCTCGGAAGCTACTTCCAGAATCGCGTACTAGTATACGACACGGAGGTGGGTCGGAAGTGCTTTCACATAACCTCAGGAGTCCCGCAATGTTCCATCCTGGGTCCGGTGTTATGGAATGTCATGTACGACGAGGTGTTGAGGTTAGAGTACCCAGTGGGAGTGGTGATTGTCGGATTTGCCGACGATATTACGCTCGAAGTCTACGGTGAAACGATCGAGGAGGTGAAGTTGACTACCGACCACTCGATCAAGGTTGTGGAGGCGTGGATGCGGTCCAGAAAACTGGAGCTGGCTCACCACAAGACAGAGGTGACGGTTGTGAACAACATGCAGTCGGCGCAGCAGACGGAGATCAGTGTAGGAGACTGCACTATCCTGTCGAAGCGCTCTGTCAAGCACTTGGGCGTGATGATCGACGATAAGCTTACCTTCGGTAGCCACCATTGGCGTATCTAGGATTTTTTCCTAGGGGGTGCCTGGGGGGTGCCAGTTTCAGTGGCTTCCAGGTTGTTTTACTTTGTTTTTGCAAATAGAATTACCGATCAACCCTCATTTTCTTAGTACAACGATATACTGCGTCGCGGGACAAATTAGCCCGAAAATTTCAATGCGCAATATTTTAAAGAACAGTTTTTTTTTTAATCCGAACCGTGACTTAACACTCTCCCCGCCATGTGAGGTTTACAATCATCACAACCCCTTTGTTCTGGGAACTTCCTCACAATTTTTTTTGGAAAAATCTTCTGCAAGTCATTCTACATTTTACATTTTCTTCGATTTTTTGGACTTCCATTATCTATGCTTTTAGGTATTTCTTCACCAATTCCTTCGAAAAGTCCTTCGAAAGTTCTTTCATAAATCGCTTCTATAATTTAAATAAAAATTCTATAGACAATTTCCCCTAGATTTCTTCAGTAATTGTGTAAGGAATTCCTGCAGTAGATGATTTCGGAACACCTTCGGCATTTCCGATGTTACTCGCATTAAATGCTCAAATTTTATCAGCAAATCCTTTAGAAATCTTGGAAACTTCTATTGTTACTTTAGTAACTTCTTCGGTAATTCCTTTGGAAATTGATTCGACCATTTTCTTAAAGATTTTCTTCGGGAATTTCTTTGAAAAAAAAAATTCTGGCGATTCTTTAAAAATTCTGTCACTGCAATCACTTTTGGAATTCATTCTAATTTTTTTCAGAAATTCCTTTGATGATTTCGGAAAATTCTTTGAGAATTGTTTCGAAATTTGTTTGTGAATGTTTGTGGAAATTTTTGTAGAATATATTTTGGCAATGTATTTTGTGATTGGTTTCGGCCAATTTCTTTGAAAAGCCTTACTATTTTCATCAGAAATTCCTCTGGTAGTTCTTACATGAATTCTTTTGGCAACTACTTTGAAAGCTCAAAGGTAATTTTGATGGAATTTTTTCCGGCAATTTCTTTGGGAATTTGTCAGGAAATTTTTCGTAAATTTCATAGGATTTTCTTTAAGCAAGTCCAGTTGAGAATTTCTGAATTTCCAGTTCAGAAATTTTCGGAAGCAATAAATTTAAATACAATTAAATCATAAGGATGTAATCACGATAAAATTGACTGAGAAATTTGCAGAATAACTGAAAAATATTTTTTTAAAATAATGACGGAGGAACAGCCATTGACATATAAAAAAAATCAAAAGAAATTGTTTATTGCATTCCAAAGAAACGTAATTAGCTGAATATCAGCTTCTCAAACTAAAGATTACCTAAGAGTGTTTTTTTCCTCTCCTATAAAGCAAAAATGTTTGTAGAGTTCCAATGAAACTACCGTAGAAATTAAAAAAAAAAACCATGCCGAAGAAACCCAAAGAAATTGTCATACTGCGGTTTAGCAAATACGGAGCTGTGTATTCTCGAATCCCACCAGAACGAGATTCTTTCTCCACAAATTCATCTCTCATTTTGACAATTAGCAACATTCTGTGCCTTCTAATTAATTACAAATTAAAAAAAAAATCCCGTACATTCCTATAGGATTTCACTTAACCGATAAGTTTGCGTGGCGTTTATAAAAATTACAATTACAATTGCTGAAGATTTCTCTAGTAATACCTCCCAGGATTTCTCTGGAAATCCCAACTATTCCCAAAATTCGTTTAGGGATTCCTCTAGAGATTTCTATTCGGATTCCTTCAGCTAGAATTCCTTGAAGAAGGCCAAGAGGAGTACCAGGTTTAATACCATGATTAATTTCTAGGTAATCTATAAATTCATGGATGAGTCTTTAGAAAAATCCCTGAAAGAATCAAAGGCATTTCTGGAAATATCCTAGGAAAACTGGTTAGAAGAATCCCGGCAAGAATTCCAGCAGAAATTTCAAGAGGGATTCCTGCAGGTATCCCAGTAAGAATTCTGGAGGAGACCTAGGAGGCATTCCTGAAACATTAGAAGCAGTAGGAATCGTTTATGGAATCCTAAGAGGAGTTCCTGGAGAAGTCCAACAAGAAATATTTTGAGAAATCCCAGATTTTTTTTAAGATTTCCAGGAGGACACACCTAATTAGGTACTTCTGCAAGACTCCTAGGAAGATTGTCTTGAATAATCCCAGCAAGTTTTTTAAGGAATCACTGGAGAAATTTTGGAATTTTCGGCTCTCAGTCTAATAAATTGCGTTGATTAATCTTCTATCATCGCCGACGTTTCGGTCCGGCTATTGGACCATCTTCAGGGCTCGATACACAAATCAACAGGTCACACAAATTTGTGTATCAAGCCCTGAAGATGGTCCAATAGCCGGACCGAAACGTCGGCGATGATAGAAGATTAATCAACGCAATTTATTAGACTGAGAGCCGAAAATTCCAAAGTCAACCATCATCCAGTCGAAACTTGTAATTCACTGGAGAAATTATTAGAAGAATCCGTAGAAGAGGTATCAGAATGACTGGAGAAGTCCTAGGAGGAATTGCTGGAAGAACCACAGCAGGAAAAGCTTGAGCTGAAAATTCTGAATGATGGCCAAGAGGAGTTCCTGTAGGAATCCCATGGGAAATTTATGAGAGAATCCGTGAACTAAATATCTTGGATAAAACACCCTGGAGGAATCACCGGAGAGTTTCTGAAGAAATCACAGGAAAAATCTCAGGAGATATTCTTAGAAGGATTCTGGGATTTCACTGTAGAAACCTCAGCTGAAATCCTAGAAGAAATTGTTGGTTAAAACTGTTCAAGAATTTCTAGAGAAACTTCATCAGTAATGCCGGGGGGAATCCAAAGAAAAAATCTTAGGAATACATAGAGAAGATCCTGCAAGAACCGGTAAAGGTATTCTGGAAGAATCTATAGAAAAGGCGCTGAAGGAATCGCAGGAGGATTTTCTGAAAGAATCTCAGGAAGAATGCCACCCATAATGCTATGATAAATTCGTATAGGAATCACTAGGAAGAATTTCTGGAGGAATTGATGGAAGAACTATAGGAGTTGTTTGAAGTATTCTTGAAGGAAGGCCAAAAAGAATTTCTGCAGGAATTCCATGAGGATTTTCTGGATAAAACTTTGGATAAAATCTTTGGAGGAATTCCTGGATGAGTCCTTGGAGAAATCCCTGGTGGAGCAACCAAGGAATTTTCGCAAGAATTCCAGGAAGATTGCCTGGGAAGGTCTCAGCAAAAAAGCCAGGAGAAAGCTCTAGAAGAATCCGTAGCATAATTATGGAAGTACCGTAGAACGGGGTATCATTGATCAGGGGGGTAGCATTGATCGGCTTGACCGACCTCAAACAAACAAATATTTTATATTGAATCAGTTTCTGCTAATGAATGGTATATCGTAATCTGCTATTATTTAGCTATAAAATGACATGTAATTCATGAAAATTGAAATTTATAAACATTAAAATAAATTGATGTTTCCATAATTGTGTTTCGTAAAGCAATGAGATACATTGTCAAACATTCATGCATGGCATGAACACTAGATACAATATGAACTCCGAAATCACTGTATTACTTCAATACGATATCCTAGAGTTGTATTTGTAAACAAAACTTCTATGAAAATGCTCTTTTTCAATAAAATATACGATTTATCAAAATTAGACTATCAATTCCTGAAGACATTGCCTACCTTTAGACGTTATTCGCGATTTGAAGGATTTTAATCCTAATAACTCAAAAAGTACATAGCTTGTAAGAATTTGAACAACATATTCGAAATCAGCGATCCCGAATTTAGTAAGTGTATTTCAATACAAACAAACATAGATCACTTACATGATCAATGTTACCACAAATAAACAAAATCAAAAATTAGATTAAAAAGCTCATTTAAACATGTTTTAAACTTTTACAATACTTTTTCGAATAGCTTACCGCACACTCAGAGGGCCGGTTCTTGTTTTAAAAATATAAAACATGTAACGTTTACTTTAACACGAGAATGTTACCCCGGATTACGGTACCACAGTTAGAATTTCTGGAGGAAGAATAGCTGGAAGAACCGCAATTGCTTGAACAGTCACACCTGGAATATCTGGTGGAATTTTTAGAATTCCAGGAGCTATCATGGAAGTAATTTCTAGAGAATTCTTTTGCAATGCCAGGGGTATCAGAAGTTCTTCTAACAAATGCCTGGAGAAATACCTACAGTTCTCCTTGAAAGAATCGGTAGAAGTATACTGGAGGAATCCCTGATGGAATCGCAGGAGGAATTTCTGGAGGAATCTCAGGAAGATTTCTCAAAAGTATTGCATCAAGTAAGTATCCCAGGAGAAATCCCTAGAAGTATTTCTGAAGGAATCCTAATGGGAGTTGCTTGAAGAATTCCAGTTGAAATTCATGGAGGAAGATCAATAGAAATTCTTGGGAAAATCCCTTGTCGAATTTCTGGAAGAATCTCTGTAGAAAGTCCTGGATATATCCTTGAAGAAATGTATGGAAGAATCAATGAAGGGATTTTATAGAAAAATCTCAGTGAGATCTTCCGGAAGAACTTTCCTAGTGAAATTCCAGAAGGTACCACAGTGAGAACTTTTAGAGGAGGAGAGACATTGCTGGAACAATCGCAGCAGGAGCTGCTTGAGGAATCCTAGCCACAATTCCCGGAGGAAGGTTAATATAAGCGCATGGAGGAATTTCATGAGGAATTTCTGGAAGAATCTCTGAATGAAATCTCTGAAAGAATTCGTGGAAGAATCACTGGAGGAACTTCTGTAAGTATCCCAGGAAGTTTGCTTGAAGAACTCCAACAGAAATTCCTGAGAATTCCGAGATAAATCATAGTAAGAATTTCCAAAGAAATCCTAGCAGAATTTGCTGGATCAATCTCTGCAGAAATTTCCAGTTTGTACAACCCCATCATGACTGCGGAAGTCAAGGGAAGTTTATTGAAGAAATATCGCGAGGAATCCATAAAGGAAGCCTATTGAAATCACTGTATGAATAGATAGAAGTATTTCTGGAGGAATCTATGTAGAAGTCTGTTGAATGTTCTTACCAATATCCATAACGCCAAAACGTGCAACAGTTATATAAGTAATTCCGGGGGTGCTTAGGTTTTGTTCAAATGCGAGTTCAAATGTGCCATTAATAAATATTAGAATTATTGTGTGAAGTTTTGAATTTTAGGTGACTGTCAAGCAAAAATTCTAGGGGGTGCCAGATATGTTCTAGGGGGTGCCAGGCACCCCTGGAACCCCCCCTAGCTACGCCAATGGTAGCCACGTCGATTATGCCTGTAAAAGAGCCTCCACAGCTATTGCGGCACTGTCCCGGATGATGTCCAATAGCTCAGCGGTGTACGCCAGTAAGCGCAAGCTTCTGGCTAGTGTTGCTACGTCCATACTTAGGTATGGCGGCCCGGCGTGGGGTACCGCGCTAAGTACTGAATGCTACCGACGGAAGCTGGAAAGTACTTACAGGCTTATGTGTCTGAGGGTTGCAAGCGCGTACCGTACCGTGTCACACGACGCTCTCTGTGTCATTACTGGTATGGTGCCCATCAGCATTCTTATCAGTGAGGATATGGAGTGCTTCGAAATGCGCGGCACAAGAGGCATACGCAAGACTGTCAGGATGGCCTCTATGGTCAAATGGCAGCGCGCGTGGGACAGTTCCACCAAAGGAAGGTGGACCCATAGGTTGATACCGAGGGTAGATAGTTGGATTAATAGGCGCCATGGGGAAGTTTCATTCCACCTGACACAGGTCCTTACAGGTCATGGTTGCTTCCGACAGTATCTACACCGTTTCGGGCATGCGGATTCTCCCGAATGCCCAGTGTGCAATGGTTTAGAGGAAACGGCGGAACACGTTTTGTTCGTGTGCCCGCGTTTTCGCACAATGCGTGACCGCATGCTTGCCACATGCGGGGAGGACACAACTCCGGACAACTTGGTCCAGAGAATGTGTAGGGATGAGATTAGCTGGAATGCCGTTTCAACGGCTATCACCCATATCGTCTGGGAGCTACAAAGGAGGTGGCGCGTGGACTCGGAGAATGGCTAGTCCAGATGCAGTACAAGAGGTGGTCCAGGGGTTCGAAGTCGGCTTCGTAGGTCATACCGGTGCCCTGCGGTCGAGATCGACCCTTACAGCGATTAAGTGGCCGCGGAGAGGAAGTCCCGGTAGCGGTGCTGTCGTGGCGTCAGTCTACTGGGTTGGATCTGAGCCCGCGGTTGGAAAGGGGTCCCCGGCAAGGGTCGGGGTAGGTGAGACCCTGCTGTCTGCAACCTACGGATGCAGCTGATAAGGCCTGAAGGGTAGTGATACCCTTGCCTTCAGCAGGTCAGATCGGGTTGCATGTGGGCATCAGTTCTTGATGTCCGCTCAGCAGTAGGGCGCGGGCGGGGTTGACCCTGCCCGCCTTCCGAGGACAAAGGGAGTGGCGAGGACCACTCGGGAAACTGGCTAAGCGCCAGCATGCTATCGTGATGGACTCTCCAGTGCGAGTCATCGATGTTCGTTGCTGCTAGGCTACGGCAGCTAACCTTGAGGGTGCGATATGCACTAGCCCCTCTCTGAAGCAATACCTTCTTGGTGGTTCCGGAGAGACGTAGGGTTTGGCGACCATAGGAATGTGTTTTAGTGGGTCGAGGAGAGAGTAGTCCTGGCTTCTACCGGCATTGTAGAAGACGGCCTCATCCCCACACTACCCTAACCTTCCTGTTAGGGTGTCTGATGAGCAGATTTATCCCCCTATGGTTTAGAAGGAAAAAAAAAAAAAAAAAAGGCTCCAGGTAGGTAGTCAGCAGTGAGTCTCCCGCGTGGTACCGCTCATGTATCCGAAAAGCAGCTTCAGGGATTTATTAATTAAAATCTTCCCGTGGCATGGCGGGTCTGCTGGGAGAAGTGTGTCTGAAGCGTAGTAGTGTCTGCTGAGAGGCTGATGTGCGGTCGAATGGTTGTTAGTTGCTGTCTGCAGATTAGTTTATTATCCCGCCCGAAGCGGCAAGTATGGATGGAGCAGGCGGTTCTAGAAGTGGAGCTGCTTAACAAGTTTGTCAATTTCATGTATTAGCTGGAAATGACAATAACTAGCTGGTTTGAATTAACCTTCACATACCCGACCCCCAACATCTCATTTTCAAAATGCTGGCATTTCGTCAATTTCCATCAAATTTTTTTGAAGTCGCCCTCAATCTATCATAAATTGGTGCAAGTTTATTACACCCAAGTGGCCATGCAATAACCGGAACCATTCCGGAGATATTCCGGATTGTACTGGGGTCAGGGGGGTGCCTAAAATGGCTAAAAGCAGTGAAGAGAATTGTCAGACAAAAAAGGCACAAAACAAGCAACAAAGAAGACGCGGCGATTACTCTTTATCCCAACTGGTAACAGATAATGACATGATCTCGAATTTTTTTGTTGCAGACAAAACGGAAGCTGAATTTGTTGCGTTCTTTTCAACTCGTGAATAATCAATTATTACTAACTCAAAATCGAAACTTTTTGATGATACATCTTCAGCAGCGTTGCAGTGTTTACCGACTTGAAGTTACCGCTCGAAAATCACAATGCAAGGCTTAAAATCTCTAAACTCGTGGTGCACGATCTTTGTCCTATTCTGTTCAAGTTGGGACAAACGTATGTCGCAATGGGTAGAATGTCGCAACAAATTCAGGTTGCGACATTGTCGTTATTGTTGCGCGATAGTTGAATTTTGATTCACTGGCTAAAAGTGATTATTTCCTGTGTTATTGTGTTTGAATCATTGATTTTCAGCGGCATTTTTATTGCGAACAATAAAATACAACTTCGATAACCAGATTTGAATAAGTTGGCCCATCCGGATCACCATGACAAATTCCGCGGGGGCCTCGTCGGGGACATTTCTGGTTTTCATCCAAAACATGTCGTGCGACATATCAAACTTCATGATTTCGAATGGCTGAGTCAGAAATGATACCCTGAAGTCTGTATCAACAAATATGACCACCCCGAAACATCTAGCACAGGTTCCACGGGGGTGTCATCGAGGACATTTCTGTTTTGCTACCAAAACATGCCGTGCGACGTATCCATCTTCATGATTTCGAGAGAATGGGGCAGAAAAAAATGACTGAAGTATGCATCCACTGATGTGGCCGCTCCGGAACACTTGGAACAGGTTCCGCGGGGGCCTCTCAAACAAAATAACACACAAAAAAATCACTTTTAGTCACTTTTCAAAACAGAACCCTCCTCCGCCCCCTGACCCCAGTACAATCCGGAATATCTCCGGAATGGTTCCGGATATTACATGGCCACTTGAGTATAATAAACTATCACCAATTTATGATCGATTGAGGGCGACTTCAAAAAAATCGGATGATAATTGACGAAATGCCAGCATTTGGAAAAAGAGTTGTCGGGTGTCGGGTACGTGAAGGTTAATGAAGTTGACAGAGGATGATACATCATTGACAATCTTTAAATTTTACGTTGGTTCATAAATTCACCAACGCAGCGAAAGAAACAATAAAAGGGTTTATTGCCCTACACTGCCCCTATTCGCATAACAGTCCCATGTTTGCTGAGTTTCCTATTCATATGGGACTGTTGTGCGAATCAGGACAGTACAGGTGTATCTCGATTCAATGGACATTTCAATTTTCAAAATGTCTATTAAATCGAATTTTACATAAAATCGAAGCAAAATTTTTAATTTTATTTTCATACAAATTGTGTTCAAAAATGTACAAAAACATATGAAAAATACATGAAAACTTAGTATTCGATAAAGGCTGGGAGTTTTTGGCATATTTTAGTAATTCTGAGTGGATAAATGACACTGAGGAAGATTGCAACTGCATAGTAGTCGAAATACGCGTATCTGTCAAAGGATAAGCAAAATAGTAATAAAGAAATATCCTAGGTAAAGTGATAGGCTAAACTTTATTGTTGTTTTTCCAGTACATGTAAAGGAATAATATCAATAATGAAGTCTCAATACTCCGCCTCACTTTGTCTATGGTATCATTTATTTCACTGCCGTCGGATCACTTTGCGGTCTTCGACAAAGTTGTTTGGCATAGTCATCTACAATAATTCCAAAGGGTTTAATCAATAAACGCTTACTGCGCCACCTAGCGGCAAAAATCTAAAACTTAAGATTTTTGCATACATTTGGCTAAGTTTTCCCATACAAACTTGAAGCCTGTTGAGCGCCCCCTTAGGCTTGACCGATTTTGCTCAAAGTTTGAACGTAGCTTTTGGGAGTCTAAATCAACTGATTTAGGAAGTAAGACTTGGTATTTTTCGAAATTTTTGTTTTTCATATATCTAAGTGTGGGCCACCCTACTGTCGCTGCTTGAAGGATCTTCCAGAAATTCCTCATAGAGCAGTGCTTCTTCATGTACGGCTGTGGAATTACGAAATTCTGATGATTTGGTGAGATCGTTTCAAAATTTCTCTTGATTCATGGAAATTATCCCTTTTTTTACTTATTCGTTTATTTGGAAGGCTCGGGCGCCGCATGGGCATAACTGAGCCGAAATCATTGTCTTTACTTTAATTTTACATTTCACAATTCATAACTGCCTTAATACTATGTTAGTTTAGGAAGCTAAAGTACTCGCGGCTGTTTCGAGGTTAAGGATTAAAGAAAAAAATGAAAAGGAGGGATTTATGGGTTTAAAACTAAATTATGTGCTAACTTATACTAAAAACATTGATGGGGCAAATTGTCGAGATCTGTAACATTGTTCCGAAGAACGAAGAAAGGGCTTTATCGTTAGACAACGACACGAAATTATCTCTTATCCTTTCCTTTATTAGAAATCAGATTTTGTTTCGTTTCAGAGAGCGAGTAAAGGCACTTGAGCCTAGGCATAAGGGCCAGGACACAAAGTAAATACCTGTGTTCCATCCCAGGATACTAAGGACCAAGGGGTGACATTAACCTTCTTAGCATCGTTCCTCCACCGATTTTCATGTATTTCAATAGATTTTTTTGTAAAACGAATAACACTGCACAGTAGATCTGGCCGCTTTAATGCTAGTAATGCATTTTCGATGTACTACAAGCATTAATAATGACAAGAAAAATTGTATAATTAGTCGATTCTATCATTTTCCAGAATTCTTTCAATGAATGGCTGTCTATGTGTAAACTGGACTAGACTAGACTAGACTAGACTAGACGCAGAGGTATATTCGATCTAATATGGATACAAACAATTGTAATTATCACTTCCTTCCCCTTCCCCACATTGACCTGTAACCTGACGTGGAAGGCGCTATTGTCGCCTCAAAACAGAAGATCACCAACGCTCATACACTGAAGATGCTTGCTAAGGACTGTTCAATTTATAAAACGGACAACTTGCTTGTGCGATATCTTTTTTATTTTTCAATAAAATCATTATCAGTTTTTTGCATAACTTTCTATAGCTACTCTCAAATGTAGGAAAAATATAACATTAAGCAAAATGTTCTTTATTGTGTAACTGAAGCGATTTTCGTAAAACATCAATAAAAACCCATTTCTCAAAATTCGACATAACTTTCCACATACTTAACATGCACATTTTCATGAAGTTTTTAATGTATTGGAATCTTATACTATTCTACTAAAGGTAAAGTTCAATAGTTGGTCAGTAATAATGCACCAAGCATTCTCCAGCTTGATATAGCGAGTTGCCTTGTTTTCATAGAAATTATTAAAAAATGTTCATTTAGGTCCTGTGTTGCAATAGCATCACGGATTCGGCTAAAAATTTGTCCAGAGTAGTAGAATATTGCTCTCTGAATGATACAGAAGAGAAATTTACTTTTTATTGCATTTTTCATTAAAAATTTATTTCTTAAAGATGGTCATATTGAAAAATTCCATACTTTTTGCTCCATTAATGCAGATTTTCCACTCTAGCGAACCTTGTTATTATTTATTTTCAACAAAGTTGGTCCTATGTTATTGTACACCTTATTTAATAATAATCGGGTGCAAAGTTTTTATTTCCAACATCATTGTTATGCAAAATTTGCATTAGATTGCACGGTTATTTGAAAGAACCTTCAGAGAACGAAACTGTTTTGATTACTGTGTCTGTAATGGCGCACTGTAATTAAACCAGCAATGCTATTAAGACGCAGTTTCCTGCATTTAAAACCGCATTATTCCCACTTTTGACTGGATGCATAAAAAAAATGATTATTTAATAATGGCATGCCCTTTTTGCTTTACAATTGAATTTTATTCAAAAAATCGAATCTCACTTGAGACTTTAATATCTCAACATTTAATTCTCCAATTGAGTTTAAATTCTGCCATAATGTTTATTACTCATGCTGCTGCAGCATGGCACATACTTTTTTGGAATTAAAGACGATATACCATATGTGAACAGTAATTTTATATATATTTTCAATTTTCAGCAATCGAAAAATTCACCTCATTTAACACTTGACCGATTTTCTATAAAATAAAACTATTTTTATTTTATTCAAAAATGATTACCATAATGGAAGATGACGTACTGAACAACGAAACAAGGGTGGTTAAATTTGAACTACGCGTCTTCTTTTTATAGCCTTGTAAAGTTGTCCGTTTTATAAATTGAACAGTCCTTAGTCCCCGGCAGATAATCATATTTATTCCTTGTGTGAGTGCAGCTGGTCTGGCGATACTGGAGTAGCATCTACGGGCAACCAAGCTCAAGCTCAGCTCTATTTGAGATTTCTTTAGAAAATATATCACAAATTTCTTAGAAATTCTTCAAAAAATTTTTGAAAAAAAAATATTTTTTCGGATTCTTTAAAAAAAGCTTCCATGGATTCATTCGGGTATTTTCTTTGGGAATGCGTTTATTCCTCCTACTCTACAAATACCACAAGGAATTCTTTCAAAGCATCTTGTATGATTTACTTCTGAAATTCCTCCTATTTTTTCGAAAAATTATATTCCTCTAATAAAACTTTCAGCGATGCTTCAAGAAACTCAAGAGTTTTTCAGAGAACGTTTCAAAAGTTTCATCACACATGAAATTCTTCCCAGGATTTCACTATAAATTCTCACGGCAACTTCCAAATTCTCATGAAAATTCACAACGAGTTGTGTATGAGTTCTTCAGAAATTTCACTTGGTTTTTGCATAAAAAATCCAATGTACCCTTTTTTTTCGGAACTTTCCTGGACCTTTTTTCCAAAAATTCCTGTGGAAATTCCTTAAAGCATTCTACCAAACGATCTTCCAAAGAGTTATTGCAAAACATTCTCCAGGGTTTGCTTTAGAAATTTCTCTAGGGATTCTGTTTTTTTATCTGAATATCTGTTAGAAAATCTTCTTAGGGTTTCTTTGGAAATTCCTCCAGGGACTCTTGGGGACTTTTTTACTATAGTACAAATTGGTACGAAGGTTCTCAGAATTAGATGATTTTTTTCATAGGTAGGGTTCATATTTAAACTCCTGCGGAAAATAATCATTTTCCACAGACACCATCTACTTTAAAAATCCATAACTCAAGAACGAGCATCGTAGTTACTGTTTTTTTTTTGTGAAATCATTTGAAAATTTTCTCAGCAATTAGAGCCGTTTTTATTTGAAAAATCATAACTTAAGAACGTTTCCCATAACATAAAGCATGATAGACAAAATGTTTTTTTTTGTGAAATTTTCTCAGCAATTCGAAAACAAAAATACATAATGAAAGTTGTTTTCCACAAAATTTTGCACTGTTGAGGACAATTGGTTGGAAAAGACGGAAAAACTATTTTCGAAGTCCGGAAAATTCCCAAAAAATAATTTTGAAAGGAAATTTTATTAGCTATATTCTGTAAAATTATCAAGATGTGGTTTTTCTTCGTTCCTGAATTTGTGCAAATTAATTAGAGACGGTCAAAAATCAACATGGACAATTTCCACAAAATTGGTCATAACTCAGGAACGGAGAAAAACCACATCTTGAAAATGTTATAGAATATAGCTTACAAAATTACCTTTCAAAATGTTTAGGAATTTGAAAATATTTTTTTTCCAACTTTTCCAACCAATTTACCTCAACAGTGGAAAATTTTCTAGAAAGCAGTTTTAATTTTGTACTTTTAATTTTTTGATATGCTTAATTCAAACCAGCTAGTTAATTGCTTAAAAAATGTGTCTACGATGCTTCGTTCTTGAGTTACGATTTTTTAAAGTAATTGCTGTCTGTGGAAAATGTTTGCTTTCCACTGGAAAATAAGGCGACCCTGATTTTTTTTTTCAAATTGAGTGTTTATTCATATATATATATGAATGAGATCTTTTCGGGACTTTTATGCAGGAATTCCTATAGAAACTGCTCTAGTGGTTCCTTCATAAACTTTTCGAGGGACTCTTGTAGAAAATCTCCCATGACATCTATTACAAATTCGACAAATAAATTCTTCGGAAATATATCCAGGTTTTTCTCCAGAGATTTCTATTCAAAGTTCTCCAACGATCACTTTGAAAATACTTCCAAAGATTATCCGATCTTTTTTTCATGAACCCTTGCTGAAATCCATCCCAGGGTTCATTTAAAAAATCTTTCACAAGTTCCCGAATAAAAAAATCTGCCGTGGACTCTTTTTTTTTCAAGGACTCTTTTGGAAACTCCTCGTAAATTTACTTTGAAAATTCATCCAGGAAATCCTAAAGAAATTCAGTCAGAATTTTTTTCACAGCATCTTTTAGAGATTTCTTTAGACTTTAGAAACTCCTCCAAGAAATCCTAATGAAATTCTTCCACGGATGGCTTCAAAAATGTTGCATGGATTTCTTTAGAAAATATTTCATTGAATTCCTTTCAAAAAATCATGCATCGATTGCTCCAGAGATTAACCTACGAATTTATTCAGATTTTTTTATAAAGATTCCTTCAGAAATTTTTAAAGGCATTCATTTAGAAAACCTTCCATGAATTTTCTCAAAAATATTTCATTTTTTTAAGAAATTATTCACAGATCTAGTAAAAATAAGAAATCTAGAAGTCCTTCAAAATTTCCTCAGAAGCATTCTAAAGAATTTTCTCCAAGTATTGCTTTAGAAACTCAACAAGAGGTTGTTAAGGAAATTTCCAAAAATACCGCCAGAGAATCACTCTGTATACTCCGCTAATCGTGATCATAGACGACGCGTGAGATATTTATAAAAAAATGAAGTCAAAAAGGGTAGCATTAGTTTAAGGTAAATACATATATAAAATCAAGTATGTCATGTAATATGTTTTGGCGGTATTATTTGGGTGCACCACAAAACAATTTATTGATATGAAATGCTCCACGTGCCAAAAGGCTGAAAACCCCTGCATTATGAGCCATCATAATACAAACTGAAAGTTTTAAACTGATTGGATATTAAACAATTTACAATTTAAAAAAGTAACAAAAAACGAGGAAAAAGCACAAAATCGAGGGTCCACTAAATCGAGGTATACCTGTACTTCGTTTTTGCGGTGAAGTAAGTCGTTATCCATGATCGCAATATCGGAAGGAATTAAATTATGCAGGCGAAGAGAGATTAGCTCTTCTTAGAGTGTCATGTAGCGTACTGACCTAGGACATACATAGTATAATTAACGCATGGGGTGGCATCGTCCTTCTGTCACATGACCTTCAGCTGCTGGTATAGCGTTGTTCCATGATTCTAGTCTATTTTTAATAACATCATGGAATTACATCTAGGCTGAGTGGGTCTCTTCGTTGACGTAGCTTGGAGAATGACAAGGGATGGTATGAGGCACATAGATGTTTCATGACAGGGATTAACCGTTTTAGGGTATCGCGCCACTTGGGCGGTGGTTCTATATTCGTCTGTTTGCCACTATAACTCAGTCAATTTTGAACCAATTGACTTCAAATGTTGTGCACGGGTAGATACTATACCTATCTCACCACATTCCAAAAGTTGTGCCAATCGGTTCAAATTTGACTGAGTTATAGTGGAAAACAGACGAATATAGAACCACCGCCCAAGTGGCGCGATTCCCTACATAAAAATTGAGGGTCGTTAGCCAAAGCGTTAATGTGAGAACAATTTGCTATACCATTCTAAGGGTGTCCGATTTTCGTTGGGCATGGGGTTTCATCTTGCATGTCATACGGAAGACTAATGCAAAACAGTCGTTAGCAAAAACCCTGAAAAGTAACTGTGGAAGTGCAAATAGCACACTGAACTGGAAAGCATGCTCTGTCCAATTGAAAATGTTACGCCACGAATAAGAAAAAAAGAAGAAATTGATGAAGTAGAAGTTAAGCAAAACAAAAGTTGTATCATACGCCACAACTCATTAGCATAGCTACAAAATTCGTAATGTATTTCAATTCAGGCGCTGCCGCCAAAGTTCTTGCTCCTAATAAACTCCATTCTTCAAGTCATCGAACCATGGAAGACTAAAAATACTTAAGATGGATCAAACATCAAAAAGACAGACATTCTCAAAGTTCACTTCTCAAATGCCATCAATCAGTCCGCACCGACGACGACCGCACAGCCAGCGAAGCATTCACGATGATGGTGGTTGGCGAAATGATGAACAAGACGCATATCTTCCCCACCGACCAAGACCAAGGACACCCTTTTGCGGCATGTCAGAAATGCCTCTCAAGAGGAGTGCAAAAGAAGAAAGCCCAAACCAGCAAGGAGTCATGATTGAAATACACAAAATTGATCTGCCATGATGTCATTTGGCGCAAAATGCGTGTTCGGCGTACCACCATCGCCGCCGCTGCGTGCCGGTGTTAAATTCCCAGAAGCGGGCCAGACACGGACTACTGATGTTCTTGATGCCCATCAACATCAACACCTTGTCGGAATGAATTATTTCTAGGGGCGCGGAAAGGGCAGTAAAGCGCGATTCGTAAACTTTGCTTTTGGGCGTTCGCATTGGGACTTTGTGTTTTAGCTTGTGAAGAGGGTAATGTCCGTAAATAACGCATTGAACGTTTACTTTTCGATATGATGAGAGGCTAATGAGTAAAGTTACTTAACATGAACGCCGATTTCTTCAAGTCACTGTAACAATAACCAGGGCATGAGTACCGTTCTTCATCCCCAACGCTATAAATCCTCGTGAATTCTCTTTTCCACTTATTATGCACCCATTAATAATTACACTAGTTTACAGCATTTTTGAACTCGGTAAGCTGATGATCATTTTTGGTGTAGAATCATGCCCTGAGTTCGAAAACGCGAAGGAAAAAAATTACAGTAGAGCGGAAAATTTTTCGACTTTCCATACAACGTTGATGATTTGAAATCGATTTTTGTTCTATTTTTAAGCAAAGTCGCTCACTTCAAACATCTCATTCTTCGTAATCAATGCTCCGATTGAGCTGAAATTTTTACTGTAACTCGCCTACATATTATATGTCAAATAAACGTCGAGAAAGAATTTTTAAGTTGGCTTTTTCTTATTGAAAAAAATACATTTCTTCAAAAATTTTTGGGAGTTATGCTAAAATTTAAGAAGATCGTCCCCAAAACTCGTCAATATCTTGAATTTCATCAATCTGACGCAAAACCTGTATTCAGATGATCGAATGGTATTGTATTCAGCTTTTAATTTATGGAAAAAGATTTAAAATTGGTTGAACAAAACGCAATATATTTGAATTTTAGTAAATTACATATTTTGAAAAGTTACAAAATTCGATATAGAGGTAAAATTCAAAAACTGTTCTACTTTAAATTTTTTGAAGGTCGGTTTCGAAATCAGCACTAAATTGTGCTTCAAAAATTTTGGTCGTTGACAGAAGTTCACGACTTTCGTTTTATTTTGTAAACTTGTGTTATTGTTCCTGTTTCCACATAATTTTTCATGGAAATTATCTGAAATTCCTTTAAAACACCAATGGAATATCCAGGGCTAACAAATTCCTTAAAAGAATAAAAAAAAATGCATAAATGTGCAATTTTAGGGAATAGAAAATGCTTGAGACTTATCTGTCCCATTTTGGTTAAATTGTATAAGCCAAAAAGATGATTTTTTGCCTTTCTCGTACACAGATCGAAAAAATAATGTAAAATTCTGTGACATATGTGGAGCGTGGGATATCACAGAAGTTTACATGACATATCATGTAAATGTCATGTAAAATTACATTATATGTCATGTAATTCAGCATGATTCAAAGTTTCTACATGACATACAGGGTGTTAGGTTCATGAGTGCAAACTTTTTAAAGGGTGATAGAGGACCATAAATGGTGAAAAAATTGTTCTACGCATATGGTCAAAACTCAACCGTTACGAAGTTATTGAACTCCCCATGTTTTTGACTCTTATTGCCTTAACTGGCTATAACTTTAAAATGGTCTAACTTATCGCAGTGTTTTTACCCTTATTCGAAAGATTATTGAATTTTCTATCAAATGACATCCTTAAATCGATTGGTTTAGTTAAATAACTAAGTTTTCTAGAGCAAAATAGCTAAAAATAGCGTGTTTTAATTTGTTCATGTCAATTATCTTTGAAACATGCGTAATAAATTAAAATTCTTTTTCTGGAAAAGTTGTGGCCCCTGTTCCACTCTATAATTTGTTCTTTGATGCCAAACTTCTAGCTCTTATCGTTTTCTTGCAATTTTGATTTAAATGTGCGGCACAGTGCGCAAACAAGGGCTTACTATAACGATTGTAAATTTATGATCTGCGACGTTTAAATCGAAATTGCAAGAAAACGATAAGAGATAGAAGTTTGATGTCAAAGAACGAATTGTAGAGTGGAATAGGGGCCACAACTTTGCCATAGAAAGAATTTTAAATTATTACGCATTTTTCAAAGATAATTGACAAAACAAATTAAAACACACAACTTTGAAGCTCCTCTCCTCTTCTTGGCGTAACGTCCTCACTGGGACAAAGCCTGCTTCTCAGCTTAGTGTTCTATGAGCACTTCCACAGTTATTAACTGAGAGCATCCTCTGCCAATGACCATTTTGCATGTGTATATCGTGTGGCAGGCACGAAGATACTCTATGCCCAAGGAAGTCAAGGAAATTTCCTTTACGAAAAGATTCTGGACCGACCGGGAATCGAACCCGTCACCCTCAGCATGCACGGTGGGACGAATGGCCAAAAACGTGAACTTTTTTCAGTAGCGTCTTTGAACGTGATTTTATCGGAATGAAGTCTTCGGATGAAAATTTTATAAAAATAGGCCGCGTCGAATGGCGTTTAGTTTTAGTTCGCAACTTTGCCACAGGCGGCGCTGTAAAATCCAACTTTTTTGCTTGACGTTTTTTCAATATGGTGTCTTCGGCAAAGTTGTAGATATGCTCAATACAAATATCTTTGCCGAAGACACCAACCCTCTATCTCTACATTTCTTCAAGATACAGACGTATTTTATGAATGACCCCCCAAAAATCGTTTTATTCATATATTTCGAAAACGCACAGTTTTAGAAAGTTGCAATGTTCTACAAAGTTGTGTAAAATGTCAAAAGAAACAACTTTGTAGAAGTGAATAGGATTCTAAAATGGCAATAGGGTTAGTTATAGCTATTTTTGAGTTAAAAATAGCCGTTTTTCAAGGCTCAATAACTATCTTGGATGCAAATGGATGCAAATCAAACCCCACTAGGTTCAATATGTATTACTATTAGTTGAATATCCTGATGTTTTCGGTTGTATCCTCGAGTATCCTTAGCAGGGGTTCTTAATCTATTTTTGACTCTAAAACATTAATATCAGTTTTTGTATGTCATTTAGAACCCCATTATCTTCTGTGAAGTGATAAATATTAACTATTCGCATAATTGTATGCTTTATTGCGCCAACAAAAATCAATTATTATCATATTATTTAAAAAACACTGCATAGAAGTGAGCTAAACCAGTCGGTCATATGTATTCAAGTGATCTCACCAGCAAGCAAATACACATATTATTTTCAGCACGTATAGTAACCGAACATGCAGAAAGTCAACTCATATTAAATCACTACGTTTCTAATGTCGAATACCCAATTACTAATTTTCTAATTCACTTAAAAGCGTCAACAGGCATAAAATTTTTCGATCGCTTTGAGAATGCTCTAAATAAATCCTACATGAATGCAAATAAGCTTTTGTATACAAAATGTTTTAATGATTTCTAGTTATCAAAAAAGTTGTAGATATGCACAACATCTTTGATGAATAGTAAAGGTTTCTCTAATAAAAAATCATAAAAGTTGTTTTGGGTATGTGTTGGAATATTAGAACTAGGGACAATGGAAATTCGCGGCAAAATTTCACAAATTTCGCGGGCTACTATTGTGAATTTTGCGGCAATTTCGCGGACTCATATTTTTAACCGTTTTGTTGAGGAAAGCTTCAATTTTGAAGACCAAATGAAAAGTTAATTTGAATTTTGTGAAGAGCAATCATAAAGTATTAAGTTTGATGAAAATCAGATAGGTAAGAAAAGTTTTTATAATGCAGATAAGGAATCGTAAATTACTCTTTACTGTCAAAAGCTAACAGCCAATTTTTGCTGTACAATTTGTAGGGTGTTTTCTCAAATGTGCTAGATTTCGCAGCATTTCGCGGAATATTTCAAATTTCGCAATCAAGGCCCAATTTCGCGGATTTCGCGGCTTCCGCGAAATCTCGAATTTCCATCGTCCCAATTAGAACTAATTTAGAGAAGCTGTTTCACCCTTTTATTGGCTTAATCAAGAGTTACTTGTGCCATGTCATCATTGAGCTTCCCGTATAAATACACACACTCTCCCGCTTGTTCGGCACCTGTCAAATTCATGTTGCTTCCGATAACTGAAAATGCTCCTTTTCATTTCCACAAATCAATTTGAAGCTATGTTTGAAAGTTGGGAAAATGGATACCATAGCTAACGCGAATAATTTCAGATTTTCTAGACTTGCTGTTTGTTCGGTTACTATACGTGCTGAAAAAGAATATGTATATTTCTGGCGTTCGTTTTGAATAGGTCGTATGTTGACTGAGATTCCTACCCTGATTCGACCTATTCAAATCGAAAGCCAGATTTACATTTATGTTTTGAACACACGAATAAAATTTGCTTGCTGGTGAGATCACTTGGATACATATGACCGTCTGGTCTAGCTCACTTCTATGCAGTGTTTTTTTTTTAATAATATGATAATAATTCGATAATAATTGATTTTTGTTGGCGCAATAAAGCATACAATTATGCGAATAGTTAATATTTATCACTTCACAGAAGATAATGGGGTTCTCAATGACATACAAAAACTGATATTATTGTTTTAGCGTCGAAAATAGGCTCTAGTAAGATTAAGAACCCCTGCTAAGGATACTCGAGGATACAACCGAAAACATCAGGATATTCAACTTATAGTAATACATATTGAACCTAGTGGTGTTTGATTTGCATCCATTTACATCCAAGATAGTTATTGAGCCCTGAAAAACGGCTATTTTTAACTCAAAAATAGCTATAACTAACCCTATTGCCATTTTAGAACCCTATTCACTTCTACAAAGTTGTTTCTTTTGACATTTTACACAACTTTGTAGAACATTGCAACTTTCTAAAACTGCGCGTTTTCGAAATATATGAATAAAACGATTTTTGGGGGGTCATTCATAAAATACGTCTGTATCTTGAAGAAATGTAGAGATAGAGGGTTGGTGTCTTCGGCAAAGATATTTGTATTGAGCATATCTACAAATTTGCCGAAGACACCACATTTGAAAAAACGTCAAACAAAAAAGTTGGATTTTACAGCGCCGCCTGTGGCAAAGTTGTGAACTAAAACTAAACACCATTCGACGCGCCCTATTTTTATAAAATTTTCATCCGAAGACACCATGCCGATAAAATCACGTTTAAAGACGCTGCTGAAAAAAGTTCACGTTTTGGGCCATTCGTCCCACTGTGGCATGGTCATGCTGAATACCCGTGCGTTTACCGCCTCGGCTATATGGGCTCCTACAACTTTGAAGCTATTTTCTCTAGGAAACTTAGTTATTTAACTAAACCAATCAGTTCAAAGATGCCATTTGATAGAAAATTCAATAATCTTTCGAATAAGAGTAAAAAAACTGCGATAAGTTAGATCATTTTAAAGTTATAGCCAGTTAAGGCAATAAGAGTCAAAAACATGGGGAGTACAATAACTACGTAACGGTTGAGATTTACCCATATGATTAGAACAATTTTTTTCACCATTTGTGGTCCTCTATCACCCTTTAAAAAGTTTGCACTCAGGAACCTAAACAGGGTGTTAGCAAATTTACATTATATATCATTACACAAAGTTCACATGACCAAAATGAAGTATAAATGACGTGTAAACCTCATTATTTTTATCTGTGTACACTAAGTGTACTGGAAATGCTATATCACAGACAAACATACGTAACACTGCTGAAATTTCCATCGACCATGCTTTTAACGGTCATTTTAAATCTTCATAGTTGTGATTTTCACAACCAGAGGCGCGCGCTTCGTTTTTCTTTGCGCTTGACATTTCACACTATCACCTTCTGTTGACAATATTGCAAAACGCAGTGTTTCGTGAAACATGCATTTTCACCAGGTGATAATGTGAAGTGGGCGATGCTTTTTTACGAAAACTGTTCTAGGTTTTACGTCTCTTTGTCTGTGGTTATATGTTCACTTAAAAAATGTATTTTTGATTGAAAGCCCGGAGGGTTGAATCACATATATCAATCAACTCAGCTCCATGAGATAAGGTGAGGTCTGTGTGCGTGTGTGTATGTGTGTATGTGTGCGAACATAAAACTCACATCACTTTTCGGCACTAAATCTCGACCGATTTCAACGACCGATGGTTTATTAGGCGGGGATTTTTGTCCCATTGTTTCCTATTGCAAATGCTTCGGATTGGTCCAGCCGTTCCGGAGTTAAAGGGTGTCCACAATGAAGTTGGCATACAGAAAATATTGTTAACTTTTGAATAGTATATTATGTGTAGCTAATACCATGAAATTTTCATTAAAATCGGTTTAGTATTGGCGCAGATATTGTCGCCCATTTCAAAAAATTGCTTAGGCTATAACTTTGTTTGTTACCTCATCTTAACATTGTTACCTCATCTTTACATAGTATCAATTAAGTGGTAAAAATTTGATCGAAATCGGTTCAGTACTTTTTCTAGTAAATATCCAAAGCTCAAATAGCTTCAAGGTAAATTTTAGGTACTTTTTGAACATTTTTAGTTCCGCGTGCACTATTTTGACTGTAGACCTGGTAACACTATCCCGATTTTTATAAAACTTTGGCAGTGTAAAATTGTTGTGTTAAACTGTTTACATTGAAAATTTCAACCATTTTTGATGAGTACTTTCAAAGTAAGAGCAGTTTGAATTTCACTATACCAAAAACCACATCTGGTTATTGTGACATAGTGCGACATATATGGCTATAACTTTCTAACAGTATGATCAAATTGAATGAAATATTGACAAATTACCTCTACATACATACTTTAGGTACATGACAATTTTCATTGAAATCGGTTCAGTATTTTTGGCGCCAGAGTTGAAGCGGCAAAAAAGTGACATTTTCCAAAATGTTTGTTTGCACAAGATTCTCAAGTGGCAATTCCCTTGTTTCAACGATATCTCCGCCAATACTTAACCGATTTTAATGAAAATTTTATGGTATTAGCTACACATAATATACTTTTTATGGTCAGAAAATTAGCTATTTTGGCGGACGCAATCAAAAGTTATACAATATTTTCTGTATACCAATTTCATCGTGGACACCCTTTATTGCCATTTAGGTGTTCCGAACCAGTACCCAAGGAAGGGGCCAGATATGAAAATGCAACAAACCTGTACAAGCAAAGCAAAAAATAGTCTCAGACCATATCTGATCCGGTAGTGTTCTAGACTGGTTCCAGGTGTCCCGCCGGAAGTGGCCAAATATAATATTGGGTTTCTCATTAATGTTTAGACTAATTTGATAATTTGAGAATCCACTGAATCATTATTTCCCAGCGAAATTTCACACTAATCAAACTTGTTTTGTTTACCTGTTGTGCATCCGACGCCCCTGTTATGAACTCAACCGAACTTGTGTATGCCAGCCGCTGCGAAGTCGTGTGCGAAATTCGACTGTGATGATAATGAATTTCGGCCGAGTCTAAATGGGTGCATATGTCGCAATGGTGAACCAAACCAATACATGCGACACATCTAATCGCGACTTTTTCGATAACCTAATGACTGGTTTTCAAAGAAATAGGCTCAGAAGACATTAGAGACTGCCGGTAGTGTTAAAAGACCGGTTCCGGATATCCCGCTGGAAGTGGTCAAATGTAAAAGTGAACCGAACCTATGCATGCGACACCTCAAATCATGGCTTTTTTTTTTGGTAACGTGGTGAACAGTTAGCAAGAAAAAAAAATCTCAGACCATATTTGAGACAACTGGTTGTGTCCTGAAACCGGTTCCGGGTGGCCCACCATAAGCGGTCAAATATATTTAAAAATTAACTAAACTACTAGACCCATAAGTGTGACAGATCGAGTCAAGGATTTTTGCTAAGGTGATGACCAGTTATCAAGAAAATTGGCACAGACCATGTAGCAGTCAGGAAATTTGTATATAGTTTGTGTTTATTCTAACGTGAAGTTTGTAAATATCGTCTTAAAGTATGTTAGGAACAAGATTGTAAATAACCAAGTTGAATTCGATAGTGCACTTGTAAATTTGAAATAAATCCCTTAGCATAGGCAATCGCAGGTTTCGAACATTTTGCTGAATCTCTCCTGAGGAGGGCTCACGATTATCTTCGAAAGGTTGGAAAGGGACAGCGGCACGACCATCGTATCGAGTTATCCTTCGTGACTTGCGATCACGAAAGTGTACGATGAGTTTTCGGGAAATGACGAATTTCCGGTTCGTCCGAGAATTCACTGTCTTAATCTGAGGAGATACAGACTCGATCATTTCGTTCGTTACTACCCAGCAAATTAGAAGTGTGCGCGTTTGTAGTCTGTTCGTTGCCTATTGTAAAGTAAGAGTTTTCCTAGTGACGTTTAGTGCATGTTAATTGATTAAATTTCGTTCTCTAGGGTATGAAAAGTGTGCGTATAGTAGAATTTGTGTGCGAAAAAGTTGAAAGTTAGAAGAAAGGGTAATTGTGCTCTGAATGTGCTATATTGTGCTCGTGCTAAATGTTCGTTTTGCCAGAAGGCTATTCACTTCGCAGCAATCCTACTCGCACCCAAACGCGTGGACTTCCCATCAACGAACGGAAAGCTTCCCGGCCAATCGTCAACCTGCCGGAAGTCGGTCGATACGTCACCTAATCGACCGAGTGAGGCTCAGCAGGGAACCTCTACGATCCGTAAGTCAGTTCACCATCCATCAACCTGACCAAGACCGCCATTACGTGGGCTGCGAAACGCGCGATACACCATTCATCGATAGCGGCCATTGGTGATCGCCGTTCAACACGCCCGTCTCGGACGGGGCACTGACCTGGGCCACAGGTCAACGACATCGGTCAAGTAAGCCAGCGAAGTCGGTGAGTCAAAGCAAACTTTTTTTTGTGGAGTGGGGCGTCCGTTGAGGGCGCCTCGGAGTGTTTTTTTTGCCAGTCACAGACTGAAGACGATGTGCTGATAAGGCCTCGTAGAGAAGCTGGGATCGTCGTGCGTGCGTGACGGATCGCCGCCGCCCAGATCCGGTTGTCACACCAGGAGCGCAGACTAGCCCGCAGATGCGCCGCCAAGAGTCGTGACGTCAAACGAACATGAGCACATGAGCACGTAGATAGATGAGAGTAGGGAGAGAGAGCGCACACAAGGTAGAAAGATCAGTTAGGAAGAACGAACACACACATACACACCCAACAGGGGATAAATGATATGATGTAGTTGTAGTAACCTGCCTAATATATTCGTTACAACAAATTATGTAGTGTTTAAGTCCAATAAAACCTCCTAGTTATGTGTCCCAATGATCTCTAGTGTTTGATTAGTTTACATGTATGACCCGTCACTACGCGTTGTTGTCGTCCCCGTCCTCCCGTTAGGAGTTTGATTGTGGTTCTCAGTCCGTCTCTTATTTGGTGATGCGTATCGCGTCGAGTGACTTGTCTGCCAGTGATGAGAATTGGTGAGCAACCGCGAATGTTGTCTCACTTTGAGCATGCGTGATTCTCTCACCGGATTCTCTGAGTGCCTTCGCGATTAATACAGTAATAAATTTTGAAAACGACGTATAATCAATACTACACCATTGATTATACGTCGTTTTCAAAATTTGTTACTGAATAGTCATGTTGTGGTAATAGGGTGAACCCGTTCGGTCGTTTGGTTCGTAAGCCGGCTTAAACGATCCGTAAAATTCCTTTCTAGAATATTAAATTCGCCTTGACGGAGGCTCTCTGAGAGAATTGCGCTGTGCGTGAAAACAATTTTTTTTAACATGGGAAAGGATAGGAGCTGCATTTTCAAATGTTTCTAAAATATTTTAGGGACTCCAGATTGAAAAAAGTGTTAATGTTTTGCAATATACTTTCAATTAGCTACACTATAACTGGTTTTAGACAAAAAGTTTTTAAATCACAATGTTATGTCTATAATATAGCCTATCAAAATCTCATTCGATAACATTAAGAACGTTTTACTCAAAAAAAATTCTATAAAGAATTAGAAGCATTTGAAAATGCAGCTCCTATCCTTTCCCATGTTAAAAAAAATGGTTTTCACGCACAGCGCAATTCTCTCAGAGAGCCTCCGTCAAGGCGAATGGACTCGCCCTCAGGAGAGTCTCATACGGGCAAATTGAAATTGGGCATGTGGTCTCCCTTGTGGAGTGGCGCTTAAGCCACGTGTTTTAATACGGATCGCCCGGGCTGGCTACAACCACATTACAGACTACTAGCAGTGTTCCGGAGCCGGTTCCGTGTGTCTCGAAGAAAGTGGTAAAATGAAGAAGGGAACTATACTGTACATAAATAGCTGCTATTTTGATAATCTGATGAACGATCAGCAAGAAAATATCCTCTAACCACATTTAAGCTTGAGCTTGAGCTTGATTGACCGCCCGTGGATGCTACTCCAGTATCGCCAGACCAGCTACACTCACACAAGGACCAATGAGATAACTGCCGGGGACTAGCAGGCATCTTCAGTGTGTGAGCGTTGGTGATCTTCTATTTTTAGGCGACAATGGCGCCTGCCACGTCAAGTTGCAGGTCAATGTGGGGAAGGGGTAAGGAATTGATGATTGCAATCGTTTGTATCCACATCTGGCCGAATATACCTCTGCGCCAGCACAAATTCATGCGGATGTTGGAGTGTTGGTGGGAATTGATTGGCAGAAGGTTCACACATTGGTGTGTGGATAACCAGAGGAAGGTGATAGAATTGTGTGTTTTTATTATTTTGAAGATGTGCGGCACAGCTCGCTTGATTGCATAATTTGTAGGCGTTTTCTAATAGGATTGTGACACTGTGCTGTGAAAGTTTGGAAGGAAGGGAAACGGCTTTTTCAACCCGTTTCTGTTCTAGCGACGGCTATGAACATGTTTATATACATGAGTTGTATATGTAGAGAGCAGAGAGAAAGTATATAGAAAGATACAAAAGTAGAAGGAACGGACGGGCCAGGGATTGAACCCAGGACCTTCTGCATATAAATCAGAAGCGGTAGCCACTAGACCACCAAGCCCGTCGAAAATATCCTCTAACCACATTTAAGACTAGTAATACTGTTTCTAAATCAGTTGAAATTCTTCTGCTTCTTTTTATTTTTCTTCTTCTTCTTCTTCATGGCGCACCGTCCCCATTGAGGCATTCCACTTAGTGATCAATGAGCACTTCCACAGTTATTAACTGAGAGCTTCCTTTGCCAGTGACCATTATGCATGTGTATATCGTGTGGCAGGTACGAAAATAAGTTTAGAATTAGCGTTATGTTAAAATACACATAAATAAAAACCATACGCGCCAACTTGTGACGTAGTTGGGGGGGGCGAAGCTCTCCAAAATTGGACAATATTGAATTTTTTTCAGCTCAATGTTCTAGTTTTCACATGAATATGCCTAAATAAGGTAATTTGCGTCGATATTTTCCGGATTTCATTGATTTTGAGAGGCCTTGCCCCCCCCCAACTACGTCACAAGTTGGCGCGTATGATAAAAACAAAAAAAATGGTACGAAGATAATCCTAGCTTAAGGGAGTCAAAGAAATATTCTATACGAAAAAATCCTGGACTGACCGGGAATCAAACCAGTCACCCTCACCATAGACATGCAGAATACCCACGTCTTTATAGCTGTGGCTGCCCCGACCAATTGCAGGTGTTTCACCGGAAGTGGCCAAATATAAAAGTGAACCAAACCCATGCATGTGACACACCTATTCTCGGCTGTTTTAGGTAACCTGATAAACAGCTAACAAGAAAATAAAGTGTTTCCAATAATAATAAGATAATGCGTAGAGTGTGTGGATTTTTTTTTTATCAAAGACCGCAAAGTGATCTGTGTTTGTGAATAAAATTATATCCTAGCATGTAATTATGGTCTTGATAAAAATCAGCTTCCAGTGAGCTGATTAAGTTATCAACTGTAACATTTTTTATCTCAGTCAAAAATAAGGTGGACCAATCTGTGGCATCATTAATTTTCCCAATTGGATGGCGGCTTAGTCAAAATTGTTGCTTTTCCAAATAAGGCATTCTCTGAATTTGGCCAACTTCGACGGAAAGATCTTGAGTACATATTTGACTTGAAAGACACTATCACAACTAAGTTGATTAATATGTTTTTTTGCATAAATTAAGTCAGTGCTTCAAATCAGAGTGCTTAGTTTGCGAAAGCAAGTTTTGCTACTGGGGATTCGAGATGGCACTAAAGGATTCCCAGGAATTTCAAGGGAGCCTAAAAGGAGGTGGTTCTAGGGAATTCCAGGACGTGTGAAAAAGCGGAGGGAATGTGCAGTTGCTTATAAAAAAAATAAGATGTACATACGTAGATTAGAGATGGACACTGTGGATAACTGACACTGATGAAGATTACAAGTGGTATTCGTAATACGAGTATCTGTCAAAAGATAAGCATTCGAGGGCGGAATTAAAAGGTACAAAACTGATTACACTCATACAAAGATGGTATTTTGCTTAGAGGGCTCGGAAAGTCAGTACAAGATGGCCTTAGATGGTTTTCGGAAGTGTTACTTGCGTTGCAGGGGGTATTAGAAGCGCTTCAAAAGGTTAGGGATTATTCAAAATTTCAATCATAACCTATGTTAAAAAAGTGGTGAGTCGAACTATGCTTTCAAGGAACGACTGTTATTTCAACTGAAGACTTTTAGTGGCTACGCAGCCTTTATTCTTAAAACGGGTTTATTGTTTACCCAACGTTTCGGCAGTTCCCCCAGTGCGTAGCCTCCACTTTTTGGTAGTTTTTTAATATTTTATTTGTTCATTACTTCTTTAAAATCGTTCTATCACATGATAAATTAAAAATGAAAAATTAAACGTTTTTCTCAAGCGAAAAGTTTACAAAAGGCCCCCAACAAAGACCTCTGGATGCGCCCTAAGACCCCCTGAAACTTTCTGAGATCCGCTGAGGAGGACATAAGGACTCTGAATGTTCAAAAACAAAAAAAAAACACGGACTACGTCTTCAGCTTTCGGCTGTACAGACTGTTTTAAACTTAACACTAGACAACGGACAAACGGAGCATGCACCAGTGGAAACGGGGAAGAAACTATTCTCACGAAAAGTTTCAACGCCCGAAGCGGGAATTGAACCCTCACCCCATAGCATGGTGCGATTATAAGCTTGGTGACCCTAACCGCACGGCTACGAGGCTCCTGTTCAGGGCGACTAAAAGCGATTGGCCCAAGACGAGACCAGCGAAGTCGTAGTCTCACCACTACGAGTTCTAGCCCATCAAGTATAAGATATAAGTTTGAATTTGTGAACGAATGATGAATCGAATTTCATGAATATAAATTTTATGAATCCGAAAAAGTTGAAACCGAATTTGTAACAACACTGAACGTCGTCTACGTGCTTTCTTGGAAACATATTCATAGAACAAAATACATCCCATGAACTTCGCAAAACAGCACTCATTTCTCACAATCATACATTAGACTCATTCCACCTACACTTCCCATCGCAAAAATGAGACCAATATGTATGCTTGATACATCTATCTCACCACCACTAAATAATCCCAGCTGCGCCACAAATTGATTGAACGTTGTCTTAGGCACCGGCAACATATCACTCCTCCGAATATTACCTCACGTCAATCTTTCAACGCCACCATCACCGAGCAGCACGACCCAGCATCCGCTCTATTCGTGCCAATAATCCACCCGTCTACGGCAATATCATAACTCCAAATTCCGGGAAAGACCTTTCTTCGTAGGTACGGTGAAGTAGAGAAAGTCAATAGAAAAAAATCTGTTCCGACCGAAACCGAAAGATAGACAATTACAAATCGTTCCCAATAAAACAGACCATACCCACAACGACTGGCGACATTAAAAATGAATGGAACGATAGGAAACTCAAACAAACCCGGACAGGATACGGTTGAGTTCCGGCGTGGTGGCGACTACATCCGAGGACAACGACAACGAAAGGACGTATGCACAGTGTTTTATTTTGCCGATTTCGTGCGCTTTTTAAATAACGTTTCAACCGATGATTTTTGCGGTATAGTTTCTTCGGAGAAGTTTCTACATTAGACAAGGCGCTTCTTTTGACATAAAGAGTTGAAGGATCAATCCACCTATAAGTGAGACGAAAAAAATATTTTTTCGAAAAATGCAGATAGACTTTTGATGTCTTCGGCAAAGTTGTGCAAAATGCAATTTTGAACAACTTTGTCAAAGACGCCATAATGCTGAATCTCATACTTTACGAGATATATTGCGTTGTATGTGCATGACCCCTAGAAATCATATATTTCATCATAACTTTTTAACGGATTTTTTTAGATTTCTTGCGTCTTCTACAAAGTTGTTTGGAATGTAAAAATACATGTTTCTGCTGAACATTGAAAAACGCTAGCTTTTAAAATTACAAAGTTATTTACAAATTACTGATATTTATAGAGTAACTTCGAACTCGTCTAAGTGCTTTCGGCGCAGAATGGCGCAGAGAACCGTTTCGAATAGTGAAATAACTATATTTCTACTATATCAAAATAGCTTAAACTTTTGTATACAAGTGTATTCTTTATGTGTCATGGTAAATATACAAACAATTATCAAATATTGAAATTATTTAATAATTTCTTCATTTAACGAGATAGAATGTCGCAATGTTCAGCAAAATTGTGTATTTTTATATGCTCAACAACTTTGCAGAACATGCAAATAATGTAAAAATTATGGATTAAAAGTTATAATAAAAATCAATTTCTGAGTGATTTTTAAAGGTTTTTTTTTAAATTCGTTAAAATAATCATAGCTTTTTACCAAGATTTTCTACAATATTTTTATGTTCTAGAAAGTTGTTGAGCATACAAGAAAACACAATTTTGCTGAACATTGCGACATTCTATCTCTTTAAATTAAGAAGTTATTAAATAATTTCAATATTTGATAATTGTTTGTATATTTACCATGACACATAAAGAATACACTTGTATACAAAAGTTTAAGTCATTTTCATATAGTAGAAATATAGTTGTTTCATTATTTGAAACGGTTCTCTGCGCCATTTTGCGCCGAAAAAAGTAACACGAGTTTAAAGTTACCATATAAAAATCAGTAATTTGTAAATAACTTTCTTATTTCAAAAGCAAGCGTTTTTCGATGTTCAGCAAAAACATGTATTTTTACATTCCAAACAACTTTGTAGAAGACGCAAAAAATCTAAAAAATCCTGTTAAAAAGTTATGATGAAATATATGATTTCTAGGGGTCATGCACATACAACGCAATATATCTCGTAAAGTATGAGATTCAGCATTATGGCGTCTTTGACAAAGTTGTTCAAAATTGCATTTTGCACAACTTTGCCGAAGACATCGAACGTCTATCTGCATTTTTCGAAAAAATATTTTTTTCATCTCACTTATAGGTGGATTGATCATTCAACTCTTTATGTCAAAAGAAGCGCCTTGTCTAATGTAGAAACTTCTCCCAAGAAACTATATCGCTAAAATCATCGGTTGAAACGTTATTAAAAAAGCGCACGAAATCGGCAAAATAAAACACTGTGGTATGGCGGCGATGATAATATTGTCGAACGGTGTCTGACTAAATCGCAAATCTTGATTAATATTTTATCGATAGGAAACGTTTGCTGGTTATTGGGCGATGGTGGAAAGACAATGGCTTTGCTTGCTTGCTTGCAATGATATTAGGTTTAACGACGCGACGAAGGTCACTTGTTCGTATTGTGTCGGCTGGTTAAATGGAGCAGATTTTATGTCGGTTTGATTCAGACGTCGGTACCGTACATTAGTAAAGCTATTGATATTAGATTTGGTGTTAGTTGAGAAATTTTTTTGTAATGGCTGATTTTGTCTAACACGATGCTGGTAGTAGAGGTGTGCGCCGCCGCCGATTTTTGGTTCACGCCGTCGCCGCCCATTAATTTTCGGGGCGCCGCATAGTGCTGCGAATGTATGGAACTGCAGGACAAAAATCATAACTAACGTACCATACATTTTTTCTCAATAGTGTCTTCGGTGAAGTTGACAAACTTGAAAAAAGCTACAATTTGCATAAACGTTCTATGTATAATTCATAATCGCTTAAGTGTCTTAAACGCCAATTAATTTAAATCTCGCTTTTTGCTTCCTAGAATGCAGTTTAGGCAGTTGTATAAACATATAGATCATAATAAAAAGGTAATTGCAAGAATGACTTATTCACCAAACTTTATTCTCACCGAGCATTTTGTTTCTTGAAGGTCGTGCGTTTGGCCATTTCTTGTCCAGTTACATACTTTAAAACTGGAGAAATCGTTGAAGTTTACCCTCAAATTCTTCGTAGAAATCAGCAGTTTCATAAGGAAACGAGGGAACAATATAAAATGATACATTTTTCGTTTGAATGGGTCAGAAAAGAACACTTGATCAAAAATATCTTCGATTTTGACTATAAATACATCACTCGGAAAAAGCTCGATTACTAACAAATTAGCAAATAAAAGCAGCTGGAGTCGAATTCAGTATTCAGCGGACACTATAAAGAAAACATGATGAAAAATTCAGAGAGGTCTTTTGAGGTCATTTTTTGTTTCATCAATTTGAATTTTGGGGTCATTTTTCCTCTACGCCATATAGTACTTACATTATGACATTTTATTTTCACAAATATAAAAACATGTAGTCATGCTTAACGAAAAAATAGATTCTACTGATGTGTTGTAGACCTTCCATTTTGATTTTCACTGAAAACTTAAACGTTTAATAATGTTCAAGCATGTATGAACAGCATGGCATACTAGATTGAACAACATTTTGAAGTCGATTTTTTCATTTTTGTCTATAGGTCACTGCATGAAGTTCTCTCCTTCTCTTTCACTCTTAAAGAAATTTTGAAAACAACAAGGCCAAGAAACGTCAAAACCCCATACAAAATCAAAACAGTGCAGTGCCCTATGGGGCGCAGCACTGTGCGCCGCCGCTTACGCCGCCGAACTCCAATTTTCTATGGCGATCTCAAAACGCATTGAAAAATTGTATTATTTCTTGATTTATTTCATAACAATATTTCAAGCAATTCATTCGAGTCATCTGCATACATAGCATTTGTAAGGTCCACAGAAAAAAATGTTCATGTAAAATTCAGCGAAAAATCATGTACATAAAGGGAATGCTAGAATTGTCCATATTTACTTGAGACGTCATATAAAATTACGTTACGTTCGTGTAAATTTCCGCTAATAGTCGCGTAACCGGTTGATGTCCATGATGATTTACGCGATGGTCGGCGGAAATTTACACGATGGTAATGTAATTTTACATTATATCTCATGTATAAGTGCACTTACTCTAACATTCCCTTTATGTGCATGATTTCTCGCTAAATTTTAATTACATATTTTTTTTCTGTGTCGTTTTCAGCGGTGGTCCATTTTTATGGTCCAAATTTATAACAGTTCCAAAAATTTGAAACGCTAAAAATAGATCAAATCACGCGCAATTCCACCGGTAGTTGTTTTAAATTCTTAACTTCGCATGTCGCGTCAACGTTGTATTGGAAGTGAAAACGTTTGTCCTTTAAATCAAATCGAGTTCACAGATACCGCGGGTTTCTGAAGATTACTGATGGCTGTAGAAAAAATCTACGGATTCTGAAGATTGAAGAAAATGCTAGTGATTCTAAAAAAAACATGTTTTCGTCGTGTGGAACACTTGACTATCACGCCGAGGACCTGGGATCGAATCCCACTCCCGACAAACTCACAAAAATGTGAGTTATTCCTTCGGAAGGGTAGTAAAGCGTGGGTCCCGAGATGAACTAGCCTTGGGCTAAAAATCTCGTTAATACAGATAGAAAAAAAAATGTTTTTGCCGTATTCATCTCAGATGAAATTTCTCCAGCAACTCTTTTGAGGATTCTTCCAGCAGTTTCGCCAAGAATTCCGCTAGGAGTGCCTTCGGGAACTCTAGAAGGTTCTTCTGGAATTCCCAGACGTTCTCTAGGAGTTTCTCTGGCCATTGCTACAGAAGATTCTCTGGGACTTTTTGTAGTACTTCCTCTAGAAATTCATCTAAGATTACTCCGGGTATTCTTTTAGGAGATCCTCCGGCTATTCATGCGAAAGTTCTTCTTGTGAATTCCTTTAGGAGTTCGTCCGGCACTTCCTCAAGGAGCACCTCCGGGAACTAATCCTCAAGTTCATCCGGGACTTCCTTTACGAATTTCTAGGGGAATTCCTATAAGAATTAATAAAAATTGCACTGGAAATACCAGATGTTTACTCCGGTAATTCCTCTAAGTCAGGCCTGCCCAACCTTTCGCGGCCGCGGGCCACAGGTTACACTCCATATCAGTCGACGGGCCAAAAATTAAAATTCGACGATAATACATTTTTTTTTAATTTTCTGCACTTTGCTTGTCAAGATACTGACTTCAATAAAATGGCTTCAATCCGAAAAAAATAGAATTCTAAAGATGAAAATGAAACTACTTTCTACACTTTACTGTGTTTATCACATACTTGAAAATTATTGCAGGATATTGGAGTTCGTGAAAGTATAAAGAACAGGGTGCAAAATGTTCATAGTCATTGACTGAAAACAGCACGAATTTGAATGATTCTGCACCGAATATTCAAAACAAACAAATTCACTTTCGCTCTCCCTCTTCACACAGTCAGTTAATTCGTAGTCATTGAATATAAAGCCAATCGAGAAACATCTTCATAATAACCTACGTTTTTGGTTACGATTGCTTCCAAAAACACTCCACAACAATCAAATGGGAAAACATCTGTGTAAAGCACCGTTAAATGTAATCGAAACGTATTTTATCAGCAATTTAACACTTCGTAAGATGTTTACAAATATTCATTGGTTTTCATTCAGTTGGGGGCTGTCCATTAATTACGTAAGGGAATTTATGTGATTTTCCGACACCCCCTCCCCCCCTTGTAAGATTTTTTGTATGAAAACCCAAAAACTTTTGTATGGCGCGTAAGATATCTCAAACCCCCCCCCCCCCTCCCCCCATAAACCCTTACGTAATTAATGGACAGCCCCTTGACAAACGAGTATCGAGCAGCTGAATATGTATATGCAGGCAAGTAAATGAAAATTTGCGGCACGGTGAACTTCAGCTCGTCTGCTCGAAAATTTTGCGCAATGGTGCAGATGCAATGGCGTTCATAAAGCAGAATTCCATACTGAATCCTTGTTGAAATTTTTCGTCAAAATAAAATTTCCAAATGCTCGTAGAATTTTAATCGATTTGTTTTTATTTTTTTCAAAACTTATTAAAAGTTCTTGTTGAAATGTTTTTAGTAATTTATTTATTTTAATTCTCAAAATTTCACATACACTTTCACATGGAAGTAACCTGATGCTTCCTTGAAATTTGTAACCTACAATAAGTGTTTAATTATTTCTATTAAGGGCGGACGGGATGATCGGGGAAATATCCGCCATTGCTCTGTTGCTACTAAGATGGTAATCTCAGATTCTAATTCATATTTTGCAACAAAAACCTATCACTGTGTATGCTCACTTGGAGTGCATATGCTGATTGTTTTTCAGCATCTTCAGTGCGATAGAACTCGAGATTACCATCTTCAAAATCGCGAGGCAAATTGTTAGAAAGAGAGGCAAGATAGGAAAAATAACACGGCGTCCCGTTTCACCTTAACTCTAATCAATCAAAATACACTCTAAAAATATCAAATTAGATTTCTTAATTACGTTTCTCTGGCAAAAGAAAAAAAAGTTATTACTTGGGCCAAATTATATTGTTTTCCTTCATTCGTGCCGTGGGCCGCACAAAATGTCCTCGCGGGCCGTAAGTTGGACAGCCCTGCTCTAAGTTCTTCCAGGAATTCTTCTGGGAGTTCTTCCAGCAATTTCTGTAGCAGTTCCTATTGGAATTCTTCCAGAAGTTTCTTTAAGATTTCTTCCTGAAATTCTTCCAGAGGTTTCTCTAAGATTTCCTCCAGGAATTCCTCCGGGAAAGAGTTTCACCGTGACTGTCTCTAGAAGTTCTTCCGGGAATTCGTCTGGGAGTACTTCTAGGAATTCGAACATTTTCGGGAACACGAAGTTTCACCAGGAAGAAGTTCCCCAGGCAAGTTCACTACGAGTTGCTCTATAAGTTACACTGGGTATGCCGGAGTTTCCTCCGAGAATTCTTTTAAGAATTCCCCGGAAGTTCCTCTAGAAGTTCTTCCGGAAATTCCTGTAAAGTTCCTTCAGTAATTCCTCTAGGAGTTCCTCCGGGAATATTGAATAAAATTTCACAAAAAAATGGTTTCTGCAAAAATGGAAAACATTTTCCACCTCAAAAAAATTCAGAAGATACCTTGATCTATACTCTACAAGTGCACGAAAACCGATTTAGAAAATATTCCTTCGTTATTTACAAAAAATTAAAAACCAAAAAAATGAGGAAATGCTTCCAGTTTCGCCTTAAGAATTCCTTCAATATATCTTCCGAGAATACTTCCAGGAGTTTCCCCAAACGTTCCTCTAGGTGTTCTCTGAGCACCCAAGCAGCACCTGCAACATCATGCAGATTGTGGCTTTCTATGCTTGGGTCTAAATGAGTTGCACTAGAAGCACACGAAACTTCCATCTTGTCAGTTGAGTTGCATTTAAACTCCGAAATTCGTAAAGTTTCATAGAAATCACAAATTACCACGTGTTTGACATCGATTCGTGGAGGCGGAGCTTACATATTGCTCGCAAGTGATAATACAGTCAGCTTACATTAAATGTGTTATGAAACATGCATGAAACATCTAACTGTGGTTTATTTGTTCAGATTAGGTTCCATATGCGTTACAGAAAACTTGAGCGTCTTTTCATTTTGACAGTTCTCTAACTTTTGACAAAGAAGGTGCAATAAAGTAACAAGTAACTTTAGTAGCTTTTATGGTGAGTTGAGCATCGTCTCTCTCACAGAGCTTTTGGTGTAGTATGTAAGGTGAGTAGATAATACTCCTGGTGTCCATGGTTCGAGTCTGGACAAAATCTTTTCCCATCTTTTTTATCATTCCTCCTCGTTTATGTTGCATAAGAATCATAAAGAAACATAAGAATCTGCGCTTTTTGGGTTTCAAAGAAGAAGCAATTGTGTTCTGTCGTCCATAATACGGACAGTGAATAAATTGCACTAAGGTTGCTGTTACTGGATTAGCAACAAGTCGTGTTGCTTGGGGAATTTCTCTAAAAGTATCTCGGGGAATTGCTCTAGAAGTTCTTCCGGGAATCCGTTTATAAGTTCATTCGAGAATTCCTCTACGAGTTCTTCCGGGAATTTCTTAATGAATTTCCTGGGAATTCTTCTAGGAGTTTAATCGAGAATTTCTCTACAACTTCTTTCAGAAATGTATGTGGAGTTCATCCGGGATTTTTTTAGGAGTACCTCTGGGCACTCTTCTACGAGTCCCTCTACGACCTCCTCAGGGAATTTATTTTCGAATTTCTTCGGGAATTCCTCAAAATTTTCTTCCGGGAATTCCTTTAAGAGTTCATCCGGGAACTTATCTAGGAATATCTCTGGTAGTTTCTCCACAAGTTCTTCCTTGAATTCCTGTCCGAATTTCTTCGACAATTTCTCTAGGAGCACAGAGAACAGACGTTTAAGCTCGAACCAATATACGTCGAAATCGTGTGTAAACGATTTAAGTGTACCTCAACGCCACCAACGGAAACTGCCCCACATGTAAAGTCAATTTGACTCCACGATGGCAGTGTTCTCCGTTGAAATACACTAGCCCACAAAGCGACACGAGCGCCAAACGGCGAACACTGGAAACAAAAATGACAACACAACAATGTAAGAGAAGGGACCTTGGCGCCACGCAATGGGAGCATAACGACATACTCTTATATGACCGTTACAATGTTTTACACAAGGCAGAACGCAAAGATAGACGTCTGTTTTCTGTGCTAGGAGTACCTCCGAAAATTCCTCCGTAAGCTCCTCTGGCAATTTATTTACTAGTTGCTTTAAAAGTTTTTTTGGGAGTTGCACAAGGAATGATCAGAGTTTCCTCCCAAAATACCTCTATGAGTTCCTTTGGTAACACTAGTTTACAAAATAAAACGAAAGTCGTGAACTTCTGTCAACGACCAAAATTTTTGAAGCATAAATTAGTGCTGATTTCGAAACCGTGCTTTAAAAAATATAAAGTAGAACAGTTTTTGAGTTTTAGTTCAATATCGAGTTTTACAACTTTTTTAAAATATGGATAAAATTCTAATATTTTGCGTTTTGTTCAACCAATTTTAAATCTTTTTCCATAATTCAAAAGCTGAATATAATACCATTCGATCATCTGAGTGCAGGTTTTGCGCCAGATTGATAAAATTCAAGATATTAGCGAGTATTGGGGACGATCTCCTTGAATTTTAGCAAATTTTCCAAAAATATATGAAGAAATGTATTTTTTTCAATAAGATAAAAACAATTTAAAAACTATTTCTCAACGTTTATTTGACATATCATATGTAGGCGAGTTGCAGTAAAAAAATCAGCTCAATCGGAGCATTGATTACGGAGAATGAGATGTGTAAAGTGAGTGACTTTGCTTAAAAATAGAACAAAAATCGATTTCAAATCATCAACCTTGTATGGAAAGTCGAAAAAATTCCGCTCTACTGTATTTTTTTCCTTCGCTTTTTCGAACTCTGGGCATGATTCTGGGCAAGAATTCCTCAGGCAATTCCTCTAGGAGTTATTCCGTGAATTCCATTGAGAGTTCCTCCGGCAATTTCTGTAACAGTTCTTGTAAGATTTGTTTCCGGAATTCTTCCAGGAGCTTCTTCAAACGTTTTTTGGAAAATCGTTTAGAAGTTCATCCGGGAATTCCTCTAGGTGTACCTACGGGAATGCCTGTACGAGTTCTTCCGGGAATTCCTTCAAGAGTTTATTCGTAAAATCCTCTAGAAGTTCCATCGGGAATTTCTCTAGAATTCATTCCGGTAATTTCTTTACGAAGCCATTCTGGCGCAGCTGATAGATGATTCACGATAACAATTATTTCAATAAATTAAAAATAAAACATGTGAAAAAAAAAATATATAACTAAACCGTAACTATAAACATGTCATTGCATCTTCAACATGATGAGTTACTAAAAAATAAAACACTGATATTGATTAACCGAATTACCAAAAAAATATGGCCACACCGTTTCACGCCGCTGCCGCCGCCGCCACCCAAAAATTGCAAAACGCCGCCGCCGACCGATCGGCGCACACATCTAGCTGGTAGTGTGTTAGTGTGTGATGGCTAGCTTGAAAAATGAAACCGATCTTATCCGCAGTACCCAGCTTAGATGCACATGTCAATCTTTCTCGATGCACCAAATGCACTGCGGTGCACGGTTTGAGAACCCCTGCTCAGAAGGAAATGAAATTGACTCTGATACCCTGAATGTCAGGAACCTATTCCTGGGTTGAAACAGGATGAAAAAATAAAAAACGAATCTCACACCGCCAGCATAAGCGTGTATTAACCAGTATACATTTCGGAATTTAATTACAACATCATGAGCTGTATCGGGAGTTTGCCGAAACTTTTAATTAATTTTCCCATTGTACTGCACTGCATCGCCGGAAATGTTGCAACGGAAACTTTTACTCCCAGAGTCTGTAAAACACTTCCACTTCACTTGCACACAACATCCGAGTACTGCAGCAGGTACTCCAATGTTCCACGAAAAAGAAAAAAAAATGTAGCCGGCAGTGACCATTCGGTGACGATGCAACATTTTTGCCCACTCAACTCCCAGGTTAACTTTTCTGGCAATGAATCGAAAGGAATGCGAAAAAAATCCTAATTAAAATTTGCATCCACAGTACTCTGCTCATTGCTGGGTTCGCGGCCAACGTCCGAAACTTTTCCAAACACGCTCGCTTGTTGCCTCAGGATCATAACTGGGCCAATTTCCGACGTATCCGTGCCATGGGGAAACAGATGTAATTTTGAAAATTGATTTTAAAATTCTATAATATGATTGCATGATTCTGTACAGGTTCCCGAATGCAAACTTTTTAAAGGGTGATAGAGGACCAAAAATGGTGAAAAAATTGTTCTACGCATATGGTCAAATCTCAACCGTTACGTAGTTATTGAACTTTCTATGTTTTTAATAATTATTGCCTTAACTGACTATAACTTTAAAATAGTCAAACTTATCGCAGTTTTTTTTACCCTTATTTGAAAGATTATTGAATTTTCGGCATCTTTGCATCGATTGGTTAAGTTAAATAACTAAATAAGTTAAATAAGTTTTCTCGGAAAAATAGCTCAAAAGTAGTGCGTTACAATTTATTTTTGTCAATCGTCATTGAAAAATGCGTAATAATTTTAAATTCTTTCTTAGGCAAAGTTGTGGTCCAAACTTCTATCTTTTATCGTTTTCTTGCAATTTCGATTTAAACATCGCATTTCAGATCATAAATTTGCAACTGTCAAGGTAAGCACTTTTTGCGCCCTGTGCCGCACATTTAAATCGAAATTGCAAGAAAACGATAAGAGCTAGAAGTTTGGTGTCAAAGAAGGAATTATATAGTGAAACAAGGGCCACAACTTTGCCCAAGATAGAATTTTGATTTATAACGCATTTTTTAAAGATAATTGACAAAGCCAAATTAAAACACACTATTTTTGAGCTATTTGCTCTAGAAAACTTAGTTATTTAACTAAAACAATCGATTCAAAGATGCCATTTGATAGTAAATTAAATAATCCTTCAAAAAGCGTAAAAAAATCTGTAATAAGTTTGACCATTTTAAAGTTATAGCCAGTTAGGGCAATAATAATCAAAAACATGGAAAGTTTCATAACTACGTAACGGTTGAGATTTGACCATATGCGTAGAAAAGTTTTTTTTCACCATTTATTATCCTCTACCACCCTTTAAAAAGTTTGCACTTAGGAACCTAACACCCTGTATATGACGATTTGAGCACAAGAAGGCGGATATTGTGAGAGTTATTTCAACTGGGTTTTAAATATTGGAAAAGATTTGATTTTTAAATTTTATGTTGTTTTAGTAACACCTTTTTCTGAGCCCCAACGATTTATTTTTCACATTTTTAGGGCTTTATTTTAAAACCTAAAATTAATTGCAAAACATATTTATCTAAATTACTCTTTGGACAGTGCAAAATGCGACGAAAGGTTATCCAACAAATCGCTCCCATACACACTTCAAATTTATTCATATTTTTAAATATTTTCCTGGGGACTAACATTCATCAAAATGCAGATGTCGGCCCAGTCTGGCGCGCAAATTCAGAATCAGCATAAAGAATTAGATCTGATATTTATATGAATTCCAAAATGAACGTAAACTATGGCATGGTAGCTTCCAAAATGTTACGTCTCATTGTCTGTGACCATTACTGTAAAACGTTCATCGTTCAAATATGAGGCAATTTTTTCTGTCGTTTTCTTCGTGGGGATGTCCTTCGCCTTTTCTGCTCCTTTCTGGTACGACATTTCAACTAAAACAGATATTGCTTCTCAGCTTAGTATTCCATGAACACCTACTCAAATATTAACTGAGAGTTTTCTTTGCCGGTGGCTATCTATCCAAAATAATAATGTTGTGCCACATGTGGAACCGCACATAACTCACGAACGGAACGTCCTATGTTTTGTTCTGCACACCCAAGAAAAACATGAAGAAATTGAGAAATATTGTTAATCGACTTTTTAAACCTACATTTTAATTAGGAATTTGAATTTATTTTTGTGTATCTTGTGATGGCAGGCATGAAGATACTCTACACCCAACTTCTAAAAAGCTCTGATCCGTAACCGAAAATCGAACCCAAACACCCTCAACATGGTATTGCTTATTAGTTGTGCTGTGCAGTCACCTCATCGGTTATAGCTCTGGGTCTAATCAAAAGCACTAATTAAAAGACAAAATTTCAATACTAACTACACGAGAGATGATGGCCAGCAGTGGATGAAATTATGGACATCAGACGAGATTCATCCTTAGTCCGTGGGTAAGGTGAGGAGTCCAAGCCAGATCAGGATTTTGCCAACACGCGAACGAACTAATTTAAGTTGGACAGTTGAGTGACGGCTACCATAATCACAGACCATTATCATTTCGTTATCGCCATTGCTGTGTTTACACTTGACCGCTTCTTTTTGGCGAGAAAATATGGCCTCGAGACTGATGGAATAGTTGATTTGCCCGTCAAACTTGGGGGAAATTTAGGGGGTATCCATCGATGATAGATCTATCACGATACTTGTCGGTAAGTCGTAATTTCTATACCTAGCTAGATTTTCTATGCCTAACGGGTCAACAAAAGGAGTATCGAGTAGTAAATTTTTCTTGATTCAATCAACAAAAAATCAAGTATTTTTATGGATATTTCAGAACACGCGTATTGTTTACACTAGGGTAGTTTGGATTTTAAATATGTTGAAAATTCAAAGCTCCCATATGTGCAAAACTAGAGCCCTGCCAAATTTTCAACAATTTCGGTGATGACAATTAGCGAAAGGCCTTCAGAAGTGCAGTATGCGATGACTTGCTTGAAAGCATCCATAGGGGATGGTTAATCATGTGATAAATACACTGAACAATAGACGTATTTCCTGTAGAGGTTTCCAACAGATACATTAATTGTGACAGCACATACACAGAAACGAGTGTAACAACGACTGCGTTATTTTTACTGAAAGTTAAGTACGAAACACTGAGTTCACAAGGTTTCCTAGAAAGAAATTCTCCTTACGAAACCCAAGTAACAATTTTAATTTTATCAAAGTTTTTTAGCGATTCAAAAATCCTAAACCTAAAACCATTGATGCCGACTTGAAAATGCTCTCGAGCTCTTGTATGCCTCAATAAGCCCACGTTCTGGCCAGTTGGCCCAGTCTTACTACGGTCTACAGGACATCGTATGCAAACCGGCAGAGGATTTCGAGTTGTATCATAGTTTTATCAATCTTCTAAATAAAACCATCTTCTGACTTGTCAAATAATTGTTTTGATTATTTTTCACTCTCAATGTTCGATCGTCAGAATAAATTATGCTTGGTTGTTTATCCAGCCATCAATTGGAAAGATGCAGATATGGAATTCAGATTTGTTTTCCTGTTTAATACGTGTCAGGAGACATGCCACGGAAAATTTGTGGTGAATGTGACTGTGATAATGACAAAAACTAAGTGCGCCACACAAACTATGCATAATTTGGAAGTTAAATGCATTTAATTTACTCGGTAGAAGTGGGTGCAAAAAAGGTTTTTTCAACACAGCGGAGTTTAAAAGATATTATGTAATTTTTCTAACAAAATAAAATGACGGAAACGTATTGTATGGTTTAATTTGATCTTAAGCTGTACGTGAAATCATAAAATTGAGTAGTAATTTTTCTGTATTTACATGAATTATCCCGGCTAGCCGAAATATTTTTCTGATAAAACTCTGCATTCCAGATGATTCCTCCAATAGGGCTAACCCTCCTGAGGTAGTCATAACTGAGCTCATGATAGAACTAGCGGTTTTATCACAGCTTTTTTTGGTTTATGTTACGGCCACGAAATCTTTTGTTGGTTTTATGCATTGCCTCACAGTTTTGTGTATTTGTTTACAAAAAAAAAAAAAATCTCTCCGGCAACAACCGCAAATGCAAGTTTTATTGAAACGGTATATAATAAGTGATAAAACCAATTCATGTCTACTTGCAAGTCTTTTACTGAAGATGTTTATAGCAGAAGTTATATGATAGTTTTATGGAACGCCAAAGGTTCAAAGTAAAAAACTACCACATAAAACTAATTTAGAACAACTAGCTTTTTGACATGCTCGTATAAAACCAGGATAAAAAATGAATAAACCTTGAAGGCATGCTGATTGTTACTTGGGAAGTAAGGTTCTTGAACTAAGACCCCTTGGGCTGTACCATTTTTCACAAGTCTGCAAAGATTTATCTTTGCGTTCTTTTAGGGCTCCCCCAAACCGACGCGACAGTCGCCGGCGACGGCGATTTTTCAGGTGAGTGAACATTGAAGCCTTGTAGTGCATTTTCAAAATCACATATAGGAAAAACCGAACAACGTTTTGCGCTGAAATTTTTAACGATTGATTGCTCGCTAGTGATAATCAATTTATAACATTTTCAGCGCGTTTCAAAGTTGAATCTTTCCCAATTGTGCTGTTGAAAGTGCAAGGTTCGGTTTCAATGAATCTTCGCCTGAAAAATCGCTGTCGCGGACGATAATCGCCTTGGTTTGGGGGACCCTTTATGCTGAAGATTGATCTGAGCTATCCCAACCGTAGCCACAACCCAAACTAGGCAAAAATTACTCTTCGCAATCACAGCACAACAAAGAACAGCAGCAATAAAACCAAACGCCAAAGGCGGGGATACACAGAATACACTGTGTAAATCGCATAATGCGAAACCATATATGTATCACCGGATTGGTTCCGGATATTACATGGTCACTCGAGTATAATAAACTAACACCAATTTATGATCGATTGAGGGCAACTTCAAAAAAATAACGGATGAAAATTGACGAAATGCCAGCATTTTTAAAATGAGTTGCCCGGGGTCGGCTACGTGAAGGTTAATATTGATGATCAACTTCATACGGGCTCGAACAGCCGTAACAAACAGTCGAAACATGAGAACTTTTGATGCATGCTATGAACATTTACAGCTTGTCGAACTTTTTCAGAGAAAAAAGAGAGTTGCCTATTCGAAACATATTGGCCACCCCCTGTAATTATGGGTTGAACAGACGCAGCCTTGCTTTTTTACACAAAAAAAATCATTAAAACAGGTGCGGGGACAATTTTAGAAATTTTCAGGATTTAAACAGGTATCAGTAGGTCGGCTCCAGATGCACATTCTCCACCATTTGGGAAACTTGTGCCATCGCCATAAACACGAGCTTAATCATCATTTACCTGAGGCAGCAGGGGAGGGAAAAGGATGGGACATAGAAAAGAACCGGTAAGGGAATAGGATCGTCATACACGCATAAGCGTACCACAATGGGCTCAAACAGCGCCCTGAAAAGAGCACTGTAATAACACATAAAGCGTAAAAAGAGCCTATAGCTCTTTACCACAGCGGGTCAAAAACAACATAACGTCATGAAGATTCGGGTTTTTGAAGTGAATTTCACTTAAGAAGTGTTTACCGAGTACTCGAAAACGCAGTTGCGCAAAAACTGGACATTTACATGTCAAATGATACGAAGTTCCTTAATCGTATTCACAGCTATCACATGCAAATGTATCAACTTGCTGAATATTCGCCATGTGATAACTGAGTCGGCAGTGGCCAGTCAACGCTTTGACCAGTATGCTGCAATTCTGCTTTGCCAGATTTGTAAGATACTTTGCCACCCTTAGAGATGGCTCATTACAATACAATTTTGTTTGACGACATGACTCCAAACTATTCCAGTATTGTTTGTGCTGAGTGGCAGCCCAGGTGTCAATCTGAAGCTTTACCCAACACTTGGATACCGGAATAGCTGGCTCAGAGCCAATGAAGTCATGTGATGCTTCAGTGCGAGCTATTCATCAGCCAATTCATTTTCAAGCAATGGATGAATGGCCAGGTACCCATACAAGGTGAACACCGTTTGCTGAATTCAGCTCCTCGATTTGAGCTCGACAAGCGATAACTATCTTCGACCTGGAGTTGGCCGAAACAAGTGCTTTAATAGCAGCTTGGCTATCTGAACAGAAGTATATTACTTTGCCCATTATGTCCTGCTGAAGTGCTGATTGCACTCCGCACATAAGAGCAAAGATTTCGGCCTGAAAAACGGTGCAGTGTCCACCAAGTGAGTAAGACTGATACAGCCTTAGCTCACGAGAATAAACACCAGCACCTGCTCGACCTTCGAGAAGGGAGCCATCAGAGTAACATACGATGCCGTCTGAAATATTTCTCTCCTGATATCCAGATGTCCACTCTTCCCGGGAAGGGAATTTCGTGGAAAATGTTTTATAGGGTAAAAGCTCCCTTGCCGGTGGAGGTAGTACCAATAGTGGTGGTAGTGGCAATTTAGCACTATCTCGACCAAAAAGCTTGCAAATGGCATTTTTAATAGATGCATCATACCTAATTAATAACATTAATTCAGTTTTGTGTTCAGGATTTGGCGGAAAACCTATGTTAAATTATTTTCCTTAACTTTTTTGCTCCTATGTACCTAAAGTGGTGGTAAGGACTGTATCGGAAATTAACTATAAACATTCAAAATGCTCTATCTCGAAGCATGGTTGGTCTTTTTATTTCGGTTCTTCTATGAAATCTTCACAATATAGTTAAGTTTAGAACAGCTTGAAGAAATTTGGAAAATGTTTAGTATTATGGAAAATATGGTTAAATGAGTACACCACACAAAATAACAATCTGTACAAAAGGCAATTTTCTAAAATCTTTTTAACGTTTCAATAATTTGTAACGAAAAAAATTTGTAGGGGGAAAAATCTGGAAAATGATGATTATTACTAGCAGTTATGTACACATAACATATCACTCAAAACCGACTTTTAAAATTCTTATTTTGGATAGAAAACCCTCCATCATGTAGAAAATGGTCTAACCCAAAAAACACCTACTTTTTGGTCGAACTTTGACGCTCTGTTTTAAATATCTTCAGAGGTTATAAAATTCCGTTCTCTGGTAAAACTACCTCTTCAATTAATTTAAATACATGCCCAATTGAAAAAAATGCGAATTTTTAACTTGATGTATTTTTTATTTGCGTAATTGTTCTTTAAAATCGCATAAAAAAGAGTTCCTCGAAAAATGGCCATTTTTTCATTTTTAAGAATTGCGCTAAACCACGGAAGAAATTTTTCTTGATAAAAATAATTTTCCTATATCATGAGCATTCTGGAAAAGAATATATTTGCGCAAAAATAAGAGAAAAAATTGAATATTTTTCCACAGTTTTCGCTATTTGAAATTTTTAGGGGGTGTCCAAAATTTTAAAAACATATGTGCAATCTTTGAGATAAAAGTCCAATTTAAACGATTATTTTTTGAAAATCAGAACTGCCATTCTTTATTTTAAAGATTTATATAGCATCTCCAAAAATAAAATTATGTTTATTTCGAATAGATTATTTTTTAGGCAATGGTGAACGTTTATAGTTAATTTCCGATACAGTCCTTAGTGTTCCTATAGTGGTGGGTCCCATAAGAATTCAATGGGATGCGCCACTATAGGAACCAATGTTAAAGTTTACCTCCATAATAGGAACCATGTACCTATAGTTGGTGCAAGTAAATTATTGACAAAAACTGAAATAAACAATGGTTTTTGCATTTTTTTTTTTCCAGCAAATTTAAGTGAAAAACTACCGATTAACGTTTTCAGACTTTTTATTTTGTGGTCTTATTAATTTTATTCAATTATTTTAGAAAAAGGAGCTACTAATAGCACCACCATTGGTACATTTACCCTATGGAAAATTACAAGCAATTGTAAGATCATTTGGAGCAAGGACCACTTTGGCCCAATTCACCAATAGTGGAAACAACGAGGTGTGTGTTGATGTGCGGTTTACAGGAGTTTCCTCTAGTAGACCGAGTACCCGTAGACGGTAAGTGCAAGAAACTGCTTCTTGTTTGAGATGAATGTGTAGTGGGGCTACGTCAAAGAGAGCTTCGAGCGCTGCCGTGGGAGTTGAAGAGAACGATCCAGACATCGCCATTACGCACATCCTTTGCAAATGGCCTATCTTTGATTGGATCGTTCTCACTTCGCTCTTTTGCCACCACACCAGACATCCATAAGCCAGTATTGGCCGAACCACAGTTGTGTAAATCCATTTGATATACTTGGGTTTTAGACCCCAAGTTGTACCAAAAGTACGCCGGCGACACCAACCCTTAACTACCTGAAAAGCGCTTTGCATAAGGTCGAAAAGGGTGGTGATACACATACCAACTAACAATGCTAGGTAGTCGTCGGCAAAACCATAAGTAGGAAAACCGCTATTATTGAGTTGCCTCAATAGCGTATCTGCTACGAGATTCTACAAAAGCGGTGACAAGACTCCCCCTCAGGGGCATCCACAAACACTCAATTTCCTAATCCCTGCTAGACGCAATGTCGAGAAGAGATATCGGTTTTTGAGCATTTGATGAATCCAATTGGAAATCATTGGAGATATACCATGACTCCGTGCGGCTTCCAATATGGCTTCGAAAGGCACATTGTCAAAGGCACCCTCGATATCTAAGAAAACACCCGAATAAGATTGCTTTTGAGCGAATGCTTTCTCGATATCGTAAACAACCTTGTGTAAAAGAGTCACAGTGGACTTACCAGATTGGTAGGCATGTTGGTTCACATGAAGAGGCACGTTGGCCAGATGAACATCACGGTTGTGATGATCCACAATGCGTTCTAAGCATTTCAGAAGAAAAGAGGTCAAACTGATAGGTCTGAAACTCTTTGCTTCTTCATACGACGCACGACCCACTTTCGTAATAAACTTGACAGTAATATCCCGCCAGGATTTGGGAATATACCCTGTAGCAAAACTGCAAACAAGTATTTTTTTTTCAAAACATGTTGAAATGATCAATTCCCTTCTGAAGCAAAATAGGATAAATCCCATCTGCCCCAGGAGATTTGAAAGGAGCAAAGCTATTAAGGGCCCACTCAATCGATTCTATAATTACAAAACTCCGAGCCAAAGCCAGGGAATCGTAACTACAAGAAAAGACATCAGGTTCATCCGGAGATGTAACATTCACACATCCGGGGAAATGTGTACTGAATAAACATTCCCAAACTTCCTCATCAGAGGAAGTGAAATCACCATTTGGCAAACGAAGTTCGTTCACTTGAAAATCCTTAGATTTTGCAAGGGTTTTGTTCAATCGACTGGCTTCACTCAGACTGGAAACATTTGTACAAAGGTTTTTCCAGCCGGATTGTTCAGCAGACCGAAGAGCTTTCTGGTAGGCCTTGCGAGCCGACCTGAAAGCCTCCGATCCAGCCGAACGTCGTCTGTTCCAACTCTTTCTACATTGTTTTCTAAGCTTCGCCAGATCAGAGTTCCACCAAGGGGTTCCTCTTGTGGTCTTCACAGACCGCAGAGGGCAAGCTTCTTCAAAAGCTTCCATGATGAAGGCCGTTGTAGTATCAACGGCATCATCTAAATCACTTGGAGTGTCAATGGATGATACTCGGGAATTCCTGAAACGCAATGTTTGCGAAGTAATATTTAAAAGTTCAAAAAGGATGTAGCGATGTTCAGATAAATATTCTTCATCTGACACATGCCAATTGGTCAGCTCGTGACTAATTCTACTAGAGCAAAGCGTTATGTCTAACACTTCCTCTCTAGCAGATACCATGAAGGTTGGGCGGTTGCCTATGTTAAGTAATGCAAAACCTGTACTACTTAAGTACTCCATCAAACTGAAGCCTCTCATCTCAAATTAATGTCTGAGCTGCAGATACATCAATTGTGATAGTTCAGAGATGAGTGTAGCAACTATTGCGTTGTTAACAAGCACACAGGCTCGAGGCATGACACGCGAGTTTGCCATTTCATGTTTACTGAAAGTAGCAAACACCGGGTTCACAAGGTTTACTAGATAGAAATTCCCCTTACGGAAGTAAATTTCTTGGACCAATGCCACTTGAGCTGAACCATTTTGCATAAGTTTGCAAAGATTGATTGTTGCTGTTCTTTTATGCTGAAGATTGATCTGAGCTATCCTTACCGTAGCCACTACCCAAACTAGGCAAGATTAAACTCTTCGCAACAACAGCACAACAAAGAACAACGACAACAAAACCAGATCGGTATCGATTGAAATACGCCAAAGGCGAGGATACACAGAATACACTGTGCAAATCGCATAATCCGAAACCATATAGGTGAAAATTTAATCTAATTAACAACATCTTCATAATCCCGCCCATATTTAGCCTCAAGTGAGACCAAAGAAGGGCAGCTGATTGTCTCGGAGAAACACAAGGTCCACTGCACCATTGCTCCGGTTAGCGCAGTAATGGCAACATACTGTGGAGGGCGCCCTGGTACTCTACAGGCTCCGTTTGCGGTTAGGTTTTTATCAGACCCCCCTAGCCATTCATTCCTAAGCATGAAGCCGCACCACACCATGAATTAGGGGTCACCTGTTGGTGGACTCTTACCACCGGAACAGGCGGTCCGTAGTGTTATTCTTTAGCCAATTGAGACAATCGCTACCGACACTGCACAGCTATCAAGGCTGATCGAGAAAAGAAGTTAATATTGATGATCAACTTCATACGAGCCCGAACAGCCGAACTCGCCTTTCCGTGAAAAGAACAATAGATGTTTTACTCGGCTTTACCGAAAGGCCATATTGCCTCATTAGCTGCTACGAGATTTCACAAAAGTGGTGATAAGACTCCCCTTGGGGAGTTATCCACAAACACTTTTTGCCTTTCTCGTACACCAAGGTGTACCGAAAGGCTATAGGGTATATGTACCATTCCTTGGCCTAATTTGCATGCCGCCTTGACAATTTTGACCATAACTCATGAATTAATACCACTAGAAATAATATGTTGACCCTATTACACACTCTAGGCAATGCATGTTTTACCAATTGTAAGTAAACTAACGTAAATATTGAAGAATTTACTTAATTAAGTTGAAAAGATTCGATGCGATGGTATGCAACGTTGGTCTATGGTACAAAAATTGGCCTATTAGTGGATACAACGTTGGCCTATTGCTTTCCGTGCACTAGAACCACTTATTATCTCATTTTTTCAATATTTCTGCTGAAGTATTATCTCTGTTTGTTCACCAATCTTACTTGTAAATTACACTTTTGGAACCAAATTTTCAAAAAACTGTAAATAAATTACTTAAACTAAAGTTCTTTCTTAATTTATTAACGAAAACAATTCAACCCTATTATTCTGTTATATTTTTACAGTCACCGTACACAAAATCTTTCTTTCTATTCGTTTTTTCTGGTTCTTACGCAAGCAATGTTGTTGACGTCACTTTATCGGTGTTGTTGACCTCATTTTACTGATGGGCCAAGATTTGGGTACATAGTGAAAAAAATGTCCTCAATATTCGGCCCACATTCAATTTGTAAAATATTTATTATTCGTTGAAAACAAGTATACAAGTTCAAAATAGAGTCTTCGACTGTCGCATCAAATGTTGTGTTATTGAAAAGTCAGTTCGAAATGTTCCAGAATCATGCCATTTATGATCATGTGTATAGACAACCCACTAAGCCAAAGAATCATGGCGTCTACAAAAGCTAAACAAAGTGACATTTTCATTCAATTTTAATGCTCCAAAGTGCTCAAATTGAAACGAAATGTTACAGTTGTTTGCCGCATAGCTTTTCCGATATCCAGTTATGCGAGTTTCTTTGAGTTTTTGGCTAGATTTGAGATAGGCCGAACGAGGGGACTATGCCAACGAAGCATCCCGACACCCTATGTTCACTCCAAAAATGAAGTCTTGATAGAACCCCCGGAGGGCCAAGTCTTATATGCTATTCATCTCAGCTCGATGAGTTGAGATGATGTCTGTGTGTGTATGTGTGTGTGTATGTGTGTGTATGTATGTATGTGTGTGTGTGCGTGTGTATGTGTGTATGCTTACAAAAATATCACCTCCCTTTGGGTAGTAAATATCATCCGATTTCAACACTTTTGGTTTCAATCGACGCGGAATATTGTCCCATTGTTTCCTATTGAAAATGGTTTGAATCGGTCCAGCCGTTTCGGAGTTATAGCCATTTAGGTGTTCCGGACCGGTACCCCAAAAAGGGACCAGACATGAAATTGCAACAAACCCATGCATGCGACCCATCAAACCACGGCATTTTCGATTATCTGATGAACAGTAAGCTGGAAAACAGTCGCAAACTATACCTGAACCGGTAGCGTTCCGGAACCGGTTCAGGGATTTCCCGCCGGAAGTGGCCAAATATAAAAGTGAAACAAACCCATGCATGCGACACATCAAATCGCAGCTTTCTCCATAACCTGATTAACGGTAGACAGGAAAATAGTCTCAGACCATATCTGATCCGGTAGTGTTCCGGAACTGGTTCCGGGTAACCCGCCGGAAGTGGCCAAATATACAAGTGAACCAAACCCATGCATGCAACACATCAAATCGCAGCTTTTTCTATACCCTGAGGAACGGTAAGCAGGAAAAGAGTCTCAGATCATATCTGAATCAGTAGCATCCCGGAACCGGTTCCTGGTGTCCCGCCGGAAGTGACTTAATTCATACATGCGACACATCAAATCGTGCCCTTTTCGATAACTTGTACGATCAGCAAGAAAAAAAGCTAAGCCCACAATAGAAACTACTGATAGGAATCGGGTCGAGGTGTTTCGCTGAAAGTGGCCGAATGTAAAAGAGAACCAAAAAATATTCGCGACACATCAAATGGCTTTTAAGGTATCCTGATGAACGGTTACCAAAAAAATATCTCAGTTCATGCTTGGGAAAACTAGTAGTGTCCCGGAATCGGTTCCCGGTGTCCCTCCGGATGTGGTCAAATGTAGAAGGGAACCGAACTTCATGCATGCGCTTTATCAAATCGCGGTTTTTTCGATAAGCTGATGAACGGTTTTCAAGAAAATCAGCTCAGATTACGTTAGAGACCACCGGTAGTGTTCCACAACCGGTTCAGGTGTCCTGCCGGAATTGGTCAAATGTAAAAATGAACCATGTAAATTTTCCGGATCCGGTTAAGGGTGTCCCACTGGAAGTGGACATGTATAAAATTGCATCAAACCCATGCTTGCGGTACATCAAATCGCTTTTTTTGTCAGTAACCTGATGCATGGATAATAAGAAAATAGCCACAGTCCACCGAAGTTACTACCGGTAGAATTTTTAGTTCCGGGGGTCTCGTAAGCAATACAAAATAGACTCAGACTACGTAAGAGGCCACAGGTGGTGTTGCAGAAGCAGCGTTGAGTTCTTCAGCGGAATTACGAAAATGAACTAAATCAATGCAAGCGATGGATATGTGTAAGAGATGCAAAAACCTATAAAAAACTAAAGTGATCCCATCAAATCACACCATTTTGGATTCCTGAGACGTAAATTTACAGTAGGATGGGTCAACGTTGTATGGAAAAAATAAAATTCAAGCGCATCAGCCCCGAACATTCTTTTAAATCTTTATTTGCGTCTAAAATTACTGCACAAAATTTTGATGTGACTGCCCAGCGAACATTTTGGTCTGTATAATTTGTGCTAAACACTACTATATAAGAACCTATTCAATCGTATATACTGCACAAAACTGCTATAAACGTACCAAAGTGGAGGCCATATACATACTTCAGACGATATTTCGCGATTTCATATAACCATCATAACGATGTCCCAAATAATCGATCGAAAGAATAAAATACGACTTCGGGTGATATGTAATACGATGTCTGAAATTAGCTATAAAAAAAGTTGACACCTAGCGTAGAACACGGCACCTCGAGATTGTGAGTCCAAGCCCATACCATTGTACTAACTGATCTGCCTTGAGAAGAGCACAAATTTTGGTCAATATAAGCTAAAGCTTTCTAAACCAACCATGAAATTGCCTTTGCCTTCCTACATGAATGCTGATATGAAGAACGGGCTGCAATTTTTTCTAAGTCATTGCGATTCCATTTATTATAGTGCTGTACAGATATATAGTATTCCTAATGATGAGTTGTCAATTTATGTACAACTTGTAGCGAGTTGGGTTTGCACTTATTACGACGTGTTTTGTTTACTACATTAGTCCCGCACCGAGTGTACGTTTTGACGAAGACGTCGTCGTCGTCGTTGTCGTCGTCGCTGGAAAAGTTCACTGTTCATGTAGGAATAATTGTGAGACAAATGTCTTCCTTCGGTAACTATGAACACTGCCTAAGTTTGCCCGAATATCATTATTGATAGACAGAATGTGTCCAGTCGCAAAACATAATCAGCGGCCAGGCGGTGATTAGCAAGGCAAATAGTATGCTTTTTTCATTTTGCATCCAACACCATCTAATCAGCTCGTCGCGGGGCCGAAATTCATTAAGTCATTACGATTCTCAACCAAACTTTACTAACATTATATATGACTTGTAAGCGTATGCAAACAGCGACGACTTCAATTAGCGCTATTTATGACTTGCTCTATACACAACAAACTTAATCCAAAACAAATCGCAGCAACAATTTATATACAATTGAACATAGACATTTTTTTATCACAAGACTCAACAGTTTATACGATTTTGATTTCTGACAGCGAGACATACGACTTTGAATGCACTTCCCATTACGATCTGTGGTTTACTGGGTGGAGGGCGAGATCTATAATGTGGTTGATATTTGAATGTGATTAGCATTGGCAATTCAAATTAATTACTTCATAAAAAATTTTACATGAATCTTGCAACCAATGATAATAAAATATAGCATAAAGTGTGCAGATAAAACTTTGTCAAAGTGATTTCTGTGAAAAAAATTTAATCCTGGCTAGTAATTGTCATCTTTGTATGAAACAGTCTCCAGTGATGGTGGTCAAGCAGTCAACTGAAAGGACTGATACTTTCTGATCTGCCCATACGTTGAACATAACGTCGGAAAAAGTGCCATAATTCGATGATGACCTTTATAAAATTCTGGATTTTCTAAATACAGCATTCTCATGATTCAGAAACTCGTAAGCGGTACAGTCCCAGATCGCTGTTATGAGCATTTCCTCCTTCTCGTTCGTTACCAAAGCACAGAGATTTGGGGCTGATCACTAACTCTAAGGCAAGATTGATTGCATCGACGGAAAGATCATGAGTACATATTTGACGAGGAAGGCACTATCACCACTAGGTGGATTAATCTGTTTTTTTTTTTGATTTCTTTGTATTTGTGAATTTTAACTTAATGCTAATTCTTCACACATCCACAAACACTCAATCGCTGCTTGACGCAATGTGGAAAAGTGATTTCGGTGTTTGAGCATTTGGTAAATTCAATTGGAGATCATTGGAGATATCCCATGACGCCGTGCTGCTTCCAATATGGCATCGAAAGGCATGTTGTCAAAAGCACCTTCAATATCTAAGAAAACACCCAAACTAGATTGTTTTTGTGTGAATGCTTTCTCAATATCATAAACAACTTTGTGTAAAAGAGCCACAGTGGACTTACCAGATTGGTAGGCATGTTGGTTCACATGAAGAGGCGCGTTGGCCAGATGAACATCACGGATGTGATGATCAACATGTGTCCAAGCATTTCAGAAGAAAAGAGGTCAAACTGATAGGTCTGAAACTCTTTGCCTCTTCATACGACGAACGACCCACTTTCGGAACCCACTACAGGGACAATTTTATAAAGTTTTAGGATAAAGATAAAACGACTCGGTACTTCGCCCAATCTGAGTCTTATAGCTTATTTTGTATGATCATAGTAGCTACCACTAATGCAGAGCGCAATAATCTGATTTGATTCAACTTAACACCATTACTCAATCAAAACTAGACAAAATATCAATCTAAGGCTAGCGTTTCGGTCGTAACAAACTTGAGATACATTTGCAATTATAACAGAAAGATAGAGGACAGCTTATTTCAAAGCATGTGCATATAATTTGATTAGTGTTATGTAAATTGCAGATGAAAAATTAATTCTAATTGATTGTGTATTTGAACTTATTGAACACACTGTACCTCTAGCAAAATAATGAGAAAATTGACAAAAATAACATCTTTTGCTCGTTCATGGCCTTCATTAGTTTAAAGGCATATTTATCTTCTAAACCAAATTAAGATAGCCCAGCAAACTGTAATTTAGTTCCAAGGTAAATTAGACAAGACCGGATAATCTTTTCCGCTATCGTGCCGAAAATCACAAATTCATCTTTCTTCATCAATCAATCGAGACCCAAAAATACCCACCTGGTCCGGTCATCCATTAGCTAATCTATCGAAAATCTACCTTCTCTTCACTCTAAATTCTTGCAAGCAAGCCACTCCCACATTTCCCATCCTATCACCTCGCTCTGATCGAAAATTAATTCCCAAATTGATCAAAGATAAATTATACTCGCTCACACACCGCACACCGTAATCAAGACTAAAACAAATCACACTCACCTGCTGCTGTTGCTGCTTCCGGCCGCTTCCATATTTGGGCTTCTCGTAGCCAACAGCCACCTTATCACTGAGAAACACCTCATCGTCCTCGTCGTCGGTAAAATTGCCATCGTCGTCGTCGTCCTCCTGCTCCTTCGACTTGGCCTGTTGCTGCTGCATCTTTTTCTTCACCTCCTTCTTCGGCGGGGCTGCTGCTGCTGATTGCTGTTGCTGTTGACCAGCAGCAGCGGAGTCCTGTTTCCGCTTGGAATGTGTGGGAGTGAGGGTCGGTGCTACCAGGTCCTGTATGGTGGCAGCAACGGCAGCGGCCGCACCTCGTTTGCTCCGTTCGAACTCGGCCCTGTCACGCCGCGGCAGGGATTTATCTCTGGCGTCGGCGGAAGTTGCAGCGGGGTCGAGAGGGGGGTTTGTCGGGATTGGGGGTGCTTGACGACGAGCGGTGGTTGACGGTACGGGTTGCGTAGTGGTGGCTTTCGGAGGTTGGGGAGCGGTGTATTTCACGGTGGAGCGTTTCGGGTGGGTTGCGGCGGGGGGTAGCGGAGGAGGTGGTGTTTGCTTTGGATCTTTCGGTGGCTGTGGTTTGCTCGAGGATGGTAGTTGGGTGATTTCTGCGTAGTCGTGATTCAAGTTTGACAAAGTCGCCCGAGGTGGTCCGGTGGATGTGAAGGGTTTCGGGAGGGTGTCGAGGGAGGGTAGGCCAAAGTCGGTGCTTTTTGCTTTGGTTGGGATGGAGGTCGGGAGGGTGTTGGAGGATTTAGGGCCGAAGCGTGGCGAATGACGCCCTTCGATGGGGAACTTGTTCCGGGAAGGGGACAACAACAGCTCGTGACTTTGACTGATTGACAGTTTGGTGTTTTCGTCGTATTTGTGAGTTGCTCGGATGCCGGTGCTGCCGTACGGATTGGATTTCAATGTTTCGTACGTATGCTCTCGATGGGAGGGGGTTTTCTTTGTAATCCCGGCATACGTGGTAGGGGTTTCATAAATCTTTCCGCTCGCTGTCTGTTTTTGCTGCGGATGTTGCGGATAGGGAGATGATCCCAACTGGTTCCGTTTCACGTTGCTGACGTGCTTCATGAAGTCCTCCGCATAGGCGGGAATGTTATAATTATCCTGCACCAAATTGTTCCCGGATTGGCGAGAGTGGCTCTTCCTGCCGGTGCCGGTGTCGTCGAAATCGGACGAGAAATAGCTCGAGGAGCAGTCACAGTTTCGACAGTCATACCGGCAAGTGTCCGAGAAGCTACATTTGTCTACGTCAAGACTACAGCGCCGACACTCGGAAGCGAAGCGACAACTTTCGGAACTGCCAAAATAGCGCCGATTGGCCGGATACGAGAACAACGAGTCACCGAGGGATGAGTCGGACATGTTACCGGTGCGTGGTTGCTTCAGGGAATTCTCACTTCGAGCTGACGTCTCGCTTAGAATGGATGCATTAGAGCTTGTTTTGTAGATTTGCGGATCTTGCGGTTGGGCGTTTTGAACTGCAGCAGCCTCACGCTGATAGTAGTACAAGCTCGCTTGCTGGTAGAGTTCACGTTGCATCCGGGCTTGCAGAGAATCCGATGAGGAAGAAGATTTCTTCCTACTAATCTGCTGGTAAAAGCCCGAGTTAGTCGAAATTAGATTTTGCGGTTGTTGATAGATGCTTTGGCGTTGTTGACCCGACATACTCGCCGCCCCGGGCAGCGTTCCATACTGCGCCTTGTAATAGACCTGCTGGATGGGATTATACTCACAACCGAATGCAACTGGTGTTGTTTCCAATTTGAAAACATTGGGATTATTGGGATTGTACGACTGGTACTGGAGAACATTGCTCGCTGCCGTACCGTACGTAGAGGACGACGAGTGGTACATGTTCAAATCATCAATGTCCAACGATTTCACCGCTGCCTTATACTGTGGCAGACCAGAAACCGGCCCTTGAGGCGGTGGCACTTGTTTCAATTGTTCGTAAATGTTCTGCTTCTCCGATTGCTTCTGCTGATGATGGTTGTGCTCGTGTAGTTTATGTTTCGAAACATGGCTATGACACGCTTCGCAGTTACTGTTATTGCACTGCTGGACACACAATTCGCAATCAATAAACTGAATTTTCTCGTCGCTCGGATCGTTTGGCTTCTCTTCGAAATAAATCTCCTCGTAAATGTTCTCTTCGCTTCTGGACAAACTTGCTCCCCCAACAGCCCCAATTCCTTCCGCAGGCGCCGAACGTTGTTTCAACAAATTCTTCTTGGAAGTTTTCAACCCCTCCTTCAGCAAATAATAATTGAAGCTCTTAATCCCGATTTCCCCTTTCAGAAATCGCTTTCCAATTTGAAACTTACTTCTACCATCCTTCTCTTCCTCTCCCATCTCCCCCTCCCCATCATCACCCTCCCCTTCCGCAGCATTCTGTCTCCTGATCAAATTTCGATTCTTCCCGCCTTCCTCCTCAAACCACCCAGCCTCTCCCCCGCCACTCCTCCGATCCAAACTCCTTCCACGCCGATCCAGCGTTGAACTCCTCCCCGGCGCCGCCCCCCTCACATTATCCGAACTGCTAGACTCCTCATCCGCATTGAACCGCAACATCTCCGAACTATTATGGTAATTATACTTTTTTCTCCGCACCTTAACCTGAACATTATGCGCCACGCCAGGATCCCGCCCGACATCGGCCGCGTCCACACTGTACCCCGACCCGCGCAGATAATCCTTCCCCACCGAGTTGGATTTCTTCTTGGGAATCGTGTAGAACTTGCGACCCGACGACGACTGGTGGTCCACGTTTTCCGGGCCGCTGTTCCGGCGCATCGGAAGCGCCAGATGGCGCACGTCCTCCGTGTAGGCCGGGTCGTTGACGAAGCGTTCCCGCACCGACGAGCTGGAGCGTTCCTTGAGCTGGAAGGGAGAAACGGAAAAGAACAAGATGGGATGGCATTATTAATTACTCTTCCCGGGGGAGAAGTTTCGTTGGGAGCTTTGGGACGGTACAGTGTCAGGAAAATGATGGAAAATTGAACGCGTCGCCGGGCTTGGTGGCGTTGTTGCATAATGAAGGAGAAAATGCACGATTTTGCTTCTTGGGAGTTTTTCGTGTTCAGCGAACGAATTTGAATAGTTGAAGTAATGAGATTTTTTCCTTTTGTTGCACATATAAATAACTTTACAAAAGATTTACAAAGGGCACAAAGACTCTCAAATAAGCGTATCCTCGAGAAAAAAAAATATATGGAACTCACTGAACTCCTGGATGAATCGCTGGGATATATTCGAGAAGAAATGTATAGAGGAATATAAGAAGAAATTCCTAGTGCATTCACAAAAAAATCCAGGAGAAGTCCCTGAGAAAATTCCGAAAGAATTTTTCCTGGGTGAATACCAGAAGGGTCCCTTGGAAAAATATCTGAAAAATCGCTGGAGGAGTTATTTTAAGAATTTCCGATGGAATGCCTGAATAAACTCCAAAAGAATCTACTGGAATCATTTTCGAAAGAATCCCATGAAAATTTTAAGGGAACTTCTTAACGACATTCCAAGAGAAATTTCTGGAGAAATCACTACACAAATTTAGAAACAATCTTTGAAGGAAACCCTTGAGGCATTCCATGGGGATTTTATGTAAAAATCCCTTGACAAATTTATGGGAGAATTCCTGAAGGACATTCTAAAGCAACACAATCAAGACATATCTGAAAAAAAAAAAACATCTTGAGGAATCTTTGGAGGAGTTCCTGAAGAAATCCAAAGATAACTTCTTGAAGGGATTCTTGGAGAAAAAAAATCTCAGGATGTATTCCTGTAAGAATCTGAAGGAATTCTTTTGCAGGAGCTACAGGGGGTATTCCTGAAGAAATTCATGGATGGATTCCTGAACAAATCCGCGGATGAACTCTTTAAGAATCCATGCACAAAATTGTGAAAGAATTTCTAGATGACTTCTTGAAGAATTTCTTGGCTCCATTATGCATCTTTCTAAAATTATCTTGAAGAATTCCGGAACAAATCTCTGGAGAAATTCCGCTAGAAATACTTGAAGTAATCTCTAGAAAAATATCTGCAGGAATTCCAGGAGAAATCCCTTGTGGAAATCCTGGAAGAATTCCTAGAAGAATCCAGCGGGAAATTATGAAGAAATGCGTAGAGAAATATCTGGACAAATCTCTGGAGCAATTCCTAGTGTAATGTCTGGAGGAATCCCTGGATGAACTTATGGAGAAATTCTTGGAGGAAACTCTAGAGGTATTCCAGTAGGAATCCCGGGAGGAATTCCGGGAGGAGTTTCTGAAGAAATATCTGGCGGATTTACTGAATTTCTATGGAAGAATTCCTGGAGGAATTGTGGGAGGAATCCCAAGCAACACAACTTATTTCTAAGCCAGTAACAGCAAGCTTAGAGAAGTGCTGATCGACTCACTATAAAAGCTACTGAAGTTACTTGTTACTTTATTAAACTGTCAAAATTAAAAGACGCGCAAGTTTTCCGCAACGCATTTGGAACCTAATCTGAACAAACAAACCAGAGTTAGATGTTTCATGCATGTTACATAGAACATTTAATGTATGCTTACTGTATTATCACTTGCCAAGATATGTAAACTCCGCCTCCACGAATCCATGTCAAACACGAGGTAACTTGTGAATTATATGAAACAAAACCGCAACTTAACGAATTTCGGAGTTTAAATGCAACTCAACTGACAAAATGTTAGTTTTGTGTGCCCATTGCTCATGTGTACATAAATGTGACAGCGAGCCTCCTACCAAATTGTCTCCCAGCTCTTCAAAATCGCAGTGTGCTGCGCTGCTAGGAGGCTCACGTAAATCTGATGGGTGCGAGCTTAGCGCCTAGCTCCCGGGGAGCTCGTCTCATGCGCTGCGTGAGCTGTTGGTATCTAAGGTGAAAAACAACTTCTTGGTAACGAAGAACCTCAACAACTTTTTTCCGTACACAACTCAAGTGTCTGGTTGGTCTATACGATACGACTAGGGACTCTCAATGCAAAGGTTAAGGTATCAATTCTCGTTCGTTTAGGAAGTTTTTGTCGTGAAATTTTCTAATTTAATCAGCGCATGAGACAAAGCTCATGAGACACATCTTGAGAAAAATGAGGCACACAACTTTCAGTCTCAAAATGTACAGAGCTCCTGGGACCTCGCTTGCCATGTGGCTCCCGTACATGGGACTACAGCACGTGTACATCAACTCTGGCTTTTAGTGCAACTTATTTAGACCAAAGCATAGAAAGCCACATTTTGGATGATGTTGCAGGTGTTGCTTGGGATATCCCTGGAGAAATTTCTAGAGGACTTCCTGCAGGACTTACTGGACAAATTCTTGAAGAAATCGCTGCCGATAATACTGTTGAAATTCCTGAAGGAATCTCTGAAGCAATTCCTGAAGAAATATCTGAAAGATTTGCTGGAGAAACCCTGGAGAAACTCCTGGAAAAACTCCTGAAGGAATCCCTGAAACAATTACTAGAAGAATCTAAAGCTAAATTCCTGAATAAATGTCTGGAGGAATTACCGGAGGAATTCCTGGAAGAATTAACGTACGAACCTCTGGAGCAAACCCTGGAGGAATTCCTGGACGAACGCGTGTAGGAATTCCTGGAAGAATACCTAAAATACCAGTTCTTGGAGGAATCTTTGAAGGAATCTCTGGAAAAACCTATGATAAAGACACTGCAGGAAACCATGGGAACATTTCTGAAGGAATTCTTTGATAAATCCTTTCAGCAGTATCTGTGAAAATTACTGAAAAAAAAGTGGAAAGAATTCCTGAAGCATTTCTCGGAACAAGCCCTGAAACAATTACTATCGGAGCCCTGCAAGATGTCCATGAGGGAATTGGTGAAGAAAATTCCTGGAGAAATCTTCTTCCTCATCTCCTGGAACTTGGTCTGCCTCTCTTCAACTTAGTGTTCTTTTGAGACTTCCACAGTTATTAATTGGAAAGCTTTCTTTGCCTCCATTGCATTGATTTGTATATTGTGAGGCAAGCACAATGATACACTATGCCTAGGGAATCGATAAAATTTTCCCGACCGGAACGGGAATCGAACCCGCCGTCTCGGGATTGGCGGTCCATAGCCTTAACCACTAGATTAAATGGAGACCCCTGGAGAAATGCCTAGAGGAATTTCAGAAGAAGTCTCTGGAGGAATTCATACAGACAACCCAGGTTTATTGCTCTTAGCATGACGCTTGTTTAAAATGAATACTAGTGAAAATTCATGAATTTTGTGTTACATTATATTGCAGCATATGATCCTAGGAAGTCCTTTTCTTAGCCTACCGGCACCGGTTCAAGCATATCCGGAAAATCTAGCCTGTTGTTTTTGTATTCCATGAATAAAAATCACAAAACATAGCCATTCATCCAAGCTTGTTATTTGGTAAAATTCTATTATACGATTTAAGGGGTTTTCTTAACAAATACAAAAATTCTTGTGGATTTTGGGAAAACAAAGTCCAATAGTTATGGATAAAATCCTAAATTATTAGGATAGCGTATTCCTTGCGAGAATTTTTCGGGAATTCTGAACTCTCAAGAGGGATTACGGAGAGGATTCTGGAGCCCCAGTAGAAATTTAAGAAGGAATCTCATAAGCATTCCTGGAGAAATTATTAAAAGAATCTCGGGAGAAAAATACCAAAAGAAATTGTGAAAGAAATAGCTACAAGAAAATCCAGGAAGAATTACTGAAGGAAGTTGGGAAAAACCTTTGAAGGAATCTCTGAAACAATCCAGAAGGAATCTTCGCAAGAAGTCCTGGGTGAACCTCGAGAAGAATACATGCCTGAAAGAATGTCAGAAGGAATTCCAGGAGAAATCACAAAGGGAGTCCCATGAGAGTTCATTGAAGGATCCTCGGGAGAAATCAATGAATGAATCCCGGAAAAAAAACATTCAAAGAATCTCTGAATTAACCTCGCTAGAAAACTTCAAAAGAAACCTGGCCACAATCACCGATAATTTAAAATAATCTTAGGGGAAACCCCGGAAGCAATCCTTGAAAAAAGTCTGGGAGAAATTACTGAAGGAATCTTGGGAGAAAACCTAGGGAGAATCATGGAGGATACCCTGATGCGAAATCGGGTTGAAATAATCCCAAAAGCTAACGGTTGGTTTGACGACTGTGGATTCCACACTTGAAAGGCTGTGGCTGAGTTGGTAGCAAAAGGCTGTTTTACTCTTACTTTTCAGAAGACGTCAACTCTCTATCTCCACAATTAAAAAATAATAATTTTGTATCTCACTTTTAAGGGGGATTGATCCGGAAACTCTAACTGTTGTAGGAAGCGTTGGCGTTTAACACGAATCTGGATAGCTGCTTTACTGCGCAACTTCATAGCTGCAATATATTTCATTGAGTAATTTTTATACAATATTTCGATCATAATACTCACATTTCTGTGTTGCGAGGTAGTTTCACTCCCTAGACCTTCTCAAGTGGACAACCGTTCTAAATTCAGTCCTACAAAATTCAATTCTAATTCATGTCGCAATAACCATTCACGAGTTTCGCATTACTTACTGTGCAACCCTAATACGATAGTTGCACTGTCGCTAAAATTGCAAGGCCGAACAATACGAAGTCTAAAATAGCCATGGAAACTACTCAGTACACAATAGAGTTAAAATGTCTGTTCGTCTGGCCCACCCAATAAATTTTAATTTGACTGTTCTAGACGCGTAATCAATTGTATTCTAATATTCTAGGCTCAATCAATCCAGTATCTAAGGAGTTCAAATTATACTATTAATTTTGATTTCGAATGCTCATCACTGATAACTGACAGACTGCTTCGCTAGTCTATTATAATGAACTTCCGATCTTATGCCACCTCATAACAAAAAAGGAAACATCTACCACATCTCCTCACGCCTTTGTAGTGTTAGTCATACCCCAACTGATTTGACCATTAAACGGTGCTCGAGGGAATGACCAGTTGTCTCACCGCCTGTGTGGTTTGATCGTTTCGCACAGTGGTTGCGACAACAGATGGCGCTGGTCATGCCGAAGACATCATTGCTCTATTTCCTCAATCCTACGAGCTATTAATTAAGAGCGTAAAAATGGGAAAATAAACCATTGTGCATCGGACTTATTAGTTTGTAGATATTAATCCTATTCGTTACCTACTATGTACCATTGCACCATCATTCCTAGTACAATACAAAGCCATTCATGCATTGTTTTATAAGTTCGGCTTTCATTGCTCTGTGGTTAAATCCCAGCGTAAACAAACACATTTATTAGAATTATGAAAACGTTCAAACCAATAAAACCCCGGTGTACCTATAAATTATGCAACACAAACGCTAATCCGACCCCGCTCCGGTAATATTAGCACGAACAATTCATATTAGCTACTCACCCTAAACTTCCCCTTCTTGCGCTGCTTGGAAGCTCCACCGGCAGCCCCGGATGCCCCGGAAGCTCCGGCGCCAGCATCCAGTGCTTTCGCCCCAGGCTCATCCGGCGGTTGTCGGCCTGGCTGTTGCGCCTGCTGCTGCTGCATCGAATGTATTGAATGTCGTTTACTCAATTTATGCAGATTCATTTTTTCCTCTTCTATGCGGATTCAATCACTCTCACTGGAATTTCGTTGCCAAAGACCTGATCCACACAGCAGATGGCTATGGGATGGGACACACTGCAGTACGAGTCCCGTGGTACATATTCAACCTGACACTACCCGAGCAGAGGGGAATATCAAATTAATAACTACGAAATCACAAAACCTGTTTTTATATCTTGTTTTGTTATTATTGAATTATCAAGGCATTACGTTTCCATAACATGTTTTGTTGGACAATCTTATTTTGTTATGACCAAGCAATTGGTATGCAGCCCTTAAATAACATTTCAATATTACATTCTGTTGTGGAACAAGTTTGGTTATTATTGTATTATTGAGAGTGCACAAATACTTTATGGTATTGCTATCTAAACTAAAACAAATTTTTAAACAAAACCTACGTCATTCTACAACGTTATTTGCAGCATTTGAGGGAAAGCAACTGCATATTCACTCATCAATTTGTCTTCCTCTTCCATTTATCATTACATCCAAACTGAGACAAAGTGCATACCCCATATCACTAACTAGTATTTCGTGGGAAAAAGTTTGCATAATGCACCAGAAAAACTGTTTAACGATTTTTTGAAAAGTGCGCAAAGTTAGGCCCTAGGTGCGCAAAGTATGGTACGCTTACGGTATCACAATTGATAAGAGGTGTGGTATATTACGTGACATGGAGGTGCTGTAATGTGTACAAAACAAAGTCCGTGCTGGGCGGCGCGAGGTTTTGCTAAATTTCTGAAATTGACTGAGTTGTAGCTGAAAAGTACCCAAAATACCAGCCACTGCTCAAGTGGCGCAGTACCCTGCATACATCTAAACGAGAACATAGCAGAACATAGCAGAAGAAGAACGATGGTGTTTTGAAAAATCCTATCCCTATCACACAGGAGAAGATTATAAAATGCCTCTATAAAATCTAAAACAAAATCTAATTAAAAACGGTTTCATGTACGGTGTAAGACTTTGGACGGACTACATATTGAACGTATAAATTTAAATTTAACATTTTTTTCTTGGTAAGGTACTTAATTTGTACCAATCACCAATTGGGTTTTTAAATTAAGAATAATATATTGATTTTTTGATTTTATTCGAAAGAGCACCTTTTTATAAGCCAGTATGATTTTTTTCAGATTTTTAAAACTTTATTTTGATACCTAAATTCAATTACAAAAAGATTTTTTGAAATCACCTTTTGACAGCTGGGCAACTGCTTGACAGCTCCGCCCAGTACGAAATGCGACGAGGGGTGATTCGACAAATCGCTCCCATACAAACTTAAAATCGATTTTTAAATAGGTTCCCGGGTACCAAAGTTCATGAAAATTTGGATTTCGGCTCAGTTTGGCATGTAGATTGTGAATATGGAATTATCTCAACACCACTAAAGAAGCCAATTGCAGCTGGTTTATGGAAAATTCCACGTGTATGGCAATTCAGTAACAAGTTTTGAAAACGACGTATAATCAATGCTACACCATTGATTATACGTCGTTTTCAAAATTTGTTACTGAATACAGGTTTTTTCTTAACTCACGATGACCAGATCGGTTCAGTCGGATTTGTTTTTGATGGAAAAAATAAATCTGGATCAAATGAGATCAATATTGTCAAAATCGGAGAAAATTTATCGCAGATATAACCATTACATAGTTTACCTGCTTTATTTTATTGTCTGCTGTTTCATATTATGAAGTAAAAAAATAAAGGCATTGCAATATCTAGAAATTTCATCAGACTCTTCCGTATTTTTTATTTTATTCATTGCTATAATTTGAGTTTTGGGTAAATATAGCATCATAGCTATTGATATGTTTATCTTTGTATTAATTTCCTTCTTTCAATATCCCAGTCCCGTTACGGTGCCAAATTCCTATCACTTTTCTACGATTCCCAATTCTTATAGGTTAAGTATAATTTTAGCTTCAAAAAGTGATACATCTGCAAATGAGTTTTTTTTTTATCTCAAAATTGAGTAAACTTAGTTGAATTTATATGTCATTTTAACAGTACTGCTATTCTAACCTCTAATTATAACGTCAAAAAGTACCGAACAGACTATGTATTACGAAGTAATGAATGTTAGTGAGAGTGGAGATAGCAAATATGGTACCTACTAAATAATTCTAATCAATAAAAATGTCAACTATACAGACAATTCTGCTCAATTGATGATTGCATTTGTCTATTATAACTTTTTTCTTTCGATCTATTATTATTCGATCATATATTGTTTGACATTATGTCATAAATATCTTTTTTCATTACTAAAAATAATCCTAAACAGAATAAAACTAAACAGCATCTGCAGAAGTAATCATATCGGCATATGATATAATTACCTTTTACCTTCGCTCACGTAGGTACGTGTATAATCGCCGTTCTCACAACGCGAACAAAACAAAAAATAAAATGAAAATCATCTCCGTCCGGAAAGAATCTTTGTCGCCGCCAAAATACACCCCATGACGAAGCTCAATCATAAATAGTCGACTACCTAGAACTTTTTCATCGTTCTCTTTACTCCTTGGAAATAGCCGACGACGGGCCATGCCACCACTGTTATTAGTGTTTCAGTGCGCATGTCTGCGCACCGCGATAGCGCTGTTGGTAAGAGAGAGAGGTTCATTGTTTGATCTTGCATTCAAATCTCTGTCTATTTTTGTCCTGCGACTGGCAAACATGAAATGGGGGAATGGGGAAACTGGCAATACGTAGAACCAGTAAAGCTTCTATCGTCCCTCACTGCAAGTGCTGTGATAGCCTCATTGGTAAAGGCGACTGAAAATTTACGATAGCAGGATTGGAGGTTCAAATCCCGTCCATGTTTGTAAGTTTTATAATGAAATCGAAATTTTTTTTATGTGACCTATTATTTTCTAAAAATAGAATAACACACTTAAAATCATTACCCAAAAATGAGTAAAAAGAGTTAGTTTTTACCCTAATTTTGCTTTCGGAATGTTATCAATAACTCTTTAATATCAAAATTTGTTATTGAAATATTTCCCAAATTCACTGTTATTAAGTTGTTATTGCCACTAACAAAACATGTTATTAAATTGATTTTTCAGGAACAAATTTTTGTTATGTGACTTGTTATTTTGCCGCTTATGACAGACAAGTTTATAACTCAATATGTTATGTTAATAACATGAAAATTACTAATTCCATTATGCAGTTATTTTGCCAAAATAACGCATTTTGTTATGCTGTTGTTATTCTCTTCTGCTCGGGTATGATCATCCTCTTCACCATCACTCAAAAGCTGATTTCCCATTTTTCTTCGCTATTCTTGGATTTGGCCGTAGTCGTCGCCGTCGTCAGACACTAATTCTATTTGCTCCTACGTCGGGGCTCACTCACTAGCTGTTGAAACTAGATCCCACCCTCAAGCACACATCAGAGCACTGAATAGAGGATTGATCAGAGACACATCCTTCGTAGCTTTCAAGATTCACATTCGCAAGCAACTGCACACTTACACATTCCCCAAACTCATAAAAACCCCGTCTCGATTGGCAATCACTAGGTATTACTTGGGGCGAGGAACTAGACGAACGACAACGATACGATGATACGCAGCATCCGGCTCGGAGTCTTCATGTTTCCGGCTCAGACTCCATCGCTCCACATATGGGAATTTACTTCAGCTTCGGTTGGCTCTTTAGGGCCTGGCACAATCACCACCACTGGGGCTGCCGCGCCGTTCCATTCGACAAGGGTGGCGACGAGACAGCAGCACAGATAACTAGTTTCTGATTCTCTAATCCGTACACCAATCATCAGTGACGACCCGATGGATGGGGATTCCGTAGCATGCTGCACCGGCTTCGAGGCAGAAATTCGATAGACCAACGCACAAGGTCACAGATGGATCTGAAATACAAGAAGAAGAGGAACGGAGTTTAGATGAGGTTAATAAATGCATCTTTAATGAGAATATTACAACGAGAGCTGTTATATAAGATATTCGAACATTTATTTTTATTATTAGAAGGTTTTGTGACACATTCTTTGACTATTGTATGTATGTAATAAATAATAACGATTAAAAAAAATAATTTAAATATGTTAGGTTAGATACATTATGTACCATATAAGTCAACCTCCACATATTGCGTAAACATACCTTACATAACATAACCACCAATTTTTTTTCTTAAATTATTAAATTAGAAATTATTAGTAGCCAAATTAAAACATTGATAACTGGAAAAATACATTATTGATGCTATATATTTGGTTCTACATGAATCCTGAGTTTTAATCTCAGGAAATTATTCTTTGATTCTTTGAGTTCTCCACTGATACACACCAGGTTTCACTGTCGATGCACAGCAGCACAGATTTCACAAATTTCGGATTTAGGTGCGTCTACTAATCTGACTGTTTTTCCATACATTTCTTACTCGCAAACGCAGCCCTCGCCTTTATCCGTGCTCTTATGTCGATCATGGTGTTACCATAGACCGCCATTTGGCTACCAAGATATTGGAAGTTTTCAACATTTTCTATTGCTTGTCCTACTATACACCTACTATAGTCCTGGGTGGTGCATAGGGCCGAATTGGAAGATCTCATCCTGGGCGATTGTCCGCCATGTCGCCTTGACCTGTAAAATTTCTGTCGACTTGCTTGATTTCGTTGCTGAGGCAGCGCCGCCATGAGCCTCTGGGACTGCCTCTGCTGCGATGTCCTGCGGGGTCCAATCTAACGCTTGCTTGCAGATTTAGTTTCCGCCTCTGCGTAGAATGTGGCCGACCCACCTCCACTTTCGCTCCCGAATTTCTGTCACTATCGGCTTTTGATGACATCGACGATGGAGCTCCACGTTGAAGATCTAATTGTGAGGCCGTCAAGCACGAATTATATACCGCAGGCATCCATTGATGAAGACTTGCAGCCGTTGAGTGTTCTCCACTGATACACATCAGGTTTCACTGGCGTATAGCAGCACAGATTTCACGTTCGAGTTGAAAATTCAGATTTTGGTGCGTCGACTAATCTGGTTGTTTTTCCATACATTTCTTAAACTCGCAAAAGCAGCCCCCGCCTTCTTCATCCGTGCCCCTATGTCGATCTTGGTGCCGCCATCGACCGCCATTTGGCTACCAAGATATTGTAAGCTTTCCTTTCGTGCTTGCTGTTCAACATTGCTTTGGAGGGTGTAATAAGAAGAGCGGGGATAAACACGGACGATTTTCACGAAGTCCGTTCACCTGCTTGGTTTCGCTGATGAAATTGATATTATAGCTCGTAAATTTGAGACGATGGCGGAAACGTACATCCGACTAAAGAGTGAAGCCAGGCGAATCGGATTAGTCATTAATGTGTCGAAGACAAAGTACATGATGGCAAAGGGCTCCAGGGAGGAATCACCGCGCCCGCCACCCCGAATTCATATCGACGGTGATGAAATCGAGGCGGTTGAAGAATTCGTGTACTTGGGCTCACTGGTGACCGACGACAACGACACCAGCAGAGAAATTCAGAGGCGCATTGTGGCAGGAAATCGTGCCTACTTTGGACTCCGCAGAACTCTACGATCGAATAAAGTTCGCCGTAACACGAAGTTAACCATCTACAAAACGTTGATTAGACCGGTAGTCCTCTATGGGCACGAAACATGGACCCTACGTGCAGTGGACCAACGCGCCCTTGGAGTTTTCGAACGGAAGGTGTTGCGTACCATCTACGGCGGAGTGCAGATGGAAGACGGGACTTGGAGAAGGCGAATGAACCACGAGCTGCATCAGCTGCTGGGAGAACCAACCATCGTCCATACCGCGAAAATCGGGAGGCTACGGTGGGCGGGTCACGTCATCAGGATGTCGGATAGCAACCCGACTAAAATGGTTCTCGAGAGTCATCCGACCGGTACAAGAAGACGTGGAGCGCAGCGAGCTAGGTGGGTCGACCAAGTAGAGGACGATCTGCGGACCCTACGCAGAGTGCGGAACTGGAGACAAACAGCCATGGACCGAGTGGAATGGAGGCGGCTACTATGTACAGCAGAGGCCACCCCGGCCTTAGCCTGACCGGTAAGGTAAGTATATTGTAAGCTTTCAACATTCTCCACTGATTGCCCAGCTACCGTGATCCTGGAAGGGTTGACCGTGTTTACATCCAACGATTTGGTCTTGTTGACGTTGATGGTGAGATCTGCCACCGAAGAGCGATCTGCAAGATTATCGAGCTTGCTCTGCACATCAGAGTGCCGTTCAGTTAGGAGCGCAACATCATCAGCCAGTTCGAAGTTATTTAGGTGCTCCATGGTAGGGCTGCCAAAGCAAGACACGATTTGATTCACGGTTAATCGCACCTACCAGGATCTCGTCGATTACGATAAGGAACAGTAGCGGTGATAGGTGTAGTAATGATGATATGTATGTAAACAAAGGTTTTGTATAAATAACTAAATAATTCTATAAATCATTCTAAAATAATCTCTAAGTTTATTCGAGTGTATTTTAGGACCATCATTCCATCGTCGACGCAACCGTTCGCTTGTCTGATGATGCACGACACGACAGACGCAGGCCGCTTTCTTGTCTGATGATGGCATGCGTGAGAGCAAAATGATGATGACAGCAGAAACGAGCACGGACGAGACCGAACGGACCGAACCGAATCAACGGCGCTAAATGTAAATGATGACAGTTTGGAGACAGACGTTGTGATTGACGGGTGTGTTGTGCGTGTGAAATAAGTGGAAAATTTACCCGTTATGTTCGATAGCATCGAAGTGAATAAGAATAGAAAAGAAATTTGAATGAGATTGTTGTGTTCATTGTTGTTTTGTGGAAGAAAATCCTACAATAGGATACTTCCTTGCCTCACTCCAGCAACGACCCGAATGGGATCGGACAAAACACCGTTGTGCAGTGCTCTGCACGAAAATGCCCTGTACTGTGCATCAATGAGGCCGATGATTTTCTAAGAGAGCCCCTCGCTCCTGAGGGCTTTCCACATGTTTCCGTGATTCAGACGGTCGAAAGCTTTTTCGTAACCAACGAACACCATGTAGAACACTCTTGGAATTCATTGATTTGCTCCAGGATGATATGGAGCGTGACAATATGGTCCACACAGGATCGTCCGGCACGGAATCCTGCTTGCTGCCACCGGAAAGTTTCGTTAATCTTCTCCTGTACCCGGTTTGCAGAGGACTTTAAGAACGATACACAATAACATGATGCCCCGTCAATTATCGCATACAGTCAGGTCACCCTTTTTGGGTACTTTTACTAAGACGCCTTGCATCCAGTCGGCCGGAAATGTTGCGGTTTCCCATACATTGCAGAATAATTGATGCAGTAGTTGTGCAGATTCTACGGGGTCAGCTTTGAGCATCTCAGCTAGTATGCGATCGACCCCTGGGGCTCTGTTCGATTTCATGCTACGGATGGCTGTTTCTATCTCCTGCAGTGATGGAGCTTCGGTGTTGACACGGGTAATGCGTCGAACCCTTGGCGGATCATACTGAGGTGTTGAAGGTTTCCAAAGTGCTTGAGCCAGCACCAGCGTTTCAACTGGCCAGCCGGGTCAGTCAGTAACTGTCCAGACGTGTCTTTCATGGGCATCGCAGCATTCATCTTAGTCCAACTAAGGCGATGTGAAACATCGTAGAGGAAACCAATGTCGCCGATGTTTGCGGCTTTCTTGCCTTCGTCGGCTAGGGAGTCCACCCACCTTATTTTGTCCCGTCTACTTGAGCGTTTCACTTCCTTCTCGAGAGCCGAATAGCGCTAACGGGCTACGGCTTTGGCTCCTCGTGTTTTCGCTCACTCTATCGCTTTGGCTTTGGCGTTCCTTCGCTCCTCTATCTTCATCCAGGTATCATCTATGATCCACTGCTTTCTCCGGGTGCGTAGCTCACCCTAATTATTCTCGCCGGTGGCGATGGAGGCACTCTTGATGGCGCACCATTGATCTTCTACGCTTCCACCTTCTGGAATATCCAAAGCACGGTTCTCCAGCACCTCGACGAAGGACCTTTTCACCGCAGCGTCTTCCAGTCGCCAGGTGTTTAGCTGACGCCAGATTTTCTGTTCCTGTCGATAGATCTCGGCAATGCGCCGATTAAGAGATGATGGTCGGACGCAATCTCGGCGCTACGTAGTCACAAGCTGCAAACAGCTCTCCGTTCCCGATCATTTCTCCGAGACCATGTCGTCCCATGACGTGCTCATAGTCAGAGTTGTTGGATCCAACCTTCACATTGAATTCATCCATGAAGATCTTGATATCACCTTTTAGCATTCTGTTGGCTGTAAAAGTTCTCTTTGTCTTGCATTTCGGGAGCATCGGTTGGCGCGTAACATTGGATCATGGTAAGGTTTCGAACCCGTGTTCTGTATCTGGCTTCATTTATCCTCTCATTAATAGGTTCCTACTTCATGAGCGCAGTGTGGGCGTGAGCGTTGAGCAGGAAAGCAACTCCACGGTGACGAGAAGCGTGTTTACCTCGTTGAACAGAGTATAGCAGGATTTGACCCGACGTCAATCCCAAAGCTCGGCCAACGGACTTTGCTTAGTCCTAGGAGCTCAAGCTTCATACTGCATGCCTCATTGGCTAGTTGTGCCAGTTTACCCTGCTGGGCTAGGGTTAATCAATTACAAGTTCCAATTCTTGTCCGTTGTTTCGCGCTTGAAGTCGTTGCCGTTGAATCAGTTCGTAATCTTTCATTTTTTGTTTCTGTAACGTTTCTTAGGTTTCAGGAAAAGTAAGTTCTTGACCTCCAAAAAGGGGGGGACTTAACAGACGGTTGTTTCAGGGAATTTCAGTAGCCTGTCATTTGTTAGAGTTTCAGTGTGATAACGGGTGTTTCGGGGGTGTTTCGAGGGACTTTCAGCCGATAAGGGGGTCAGGGGAAGCTTTTGAAAGACGTTACAAGGAGTTCCAGAGGCGTTTCAAGGAACGGTTTTTGAGGCATCCCGAGAGGTTTAAGGGGCGTTTGACAGTATTTCAGAAGCACTTCATGGGATACACAAGTGCCTCTCAGGGGGTTTCTGAAGCCTTCTTAAGGTGTTCCAATGAGTTTCAGGGTCATTTCAAATTCGACTTCGATGATTTTAAGGGAGTTTCAATAAGACTATGGGAGTTTTACGGACGTTTCGAGGCATGTCAGAGACGTTTTAAGAAGGTTTTTATGGAGGGGTTTCAGCAGTTTAACCCTAAAAGAGATACCTTCATGGCCTCAGTTTCGTCACCTCGGTGAGTGTGTTCCATCAAAGACGAGCTCTAAAAGGCGCCTGGGGTCCAATGAACCTCAGGTATCCCTTTTAGGGTTAATGGCGTTAAGCGGTATGCCAAAGAGAGTCCGGGGATTTCAGGAGCGATTAAATATTATGGAGTGCTCCAGAGGCTCCCTGGAAATACAGTGAGACCCTCTGAAAACCCACGAGACCACCCGAAACGCCCCTGAGATCTCCAGATACTCTCTTGGACCCCCAGATACACCCTGACCCAAAAAAACGCTCCTGAAACCTCTAGACACCCATCAACTCCTGAGAACCCCTGATTTGCGCTTGAGATCCCCTGAAGCACTTTTGTGACCCCCAAGAATCCCTTTGAGATCCTCTGAGTCCCCCTGAAACGCCCCTGAGACCCCCTAAGGCGGACCTGAGACCCCTGAAACTACCTAAGATCCCCTGGAACCCTCTGAGACCCTCTTAAAGACTCCCTGAATGCCCTTGAGACCCTCTGAAACGCTCCTGCGACTCTCTAAACTGTCCATTTTACCCCCTGGGAATCTGTGGGACCCTGAAACGCCCTGGAAACCTCCTGAAACACCCTGGGACCCCCTGAAAAGTTCCTGAGATTCCCAGAGACCACCTGAAGTGCTCCAGAGACTCCCTGGAACACCCCTGAATCCCTCTGAAATGGTTCTGAGACCCCTGGTACCCCCTGAAACCCCTCGAGAAATATTCAATTAAAAATAAAGGCCTCAACTTAGTGTGCGTTGAAAACAAAAAGGGTTGCACTATATGAATTCGGCATAAAGAGTTGAAAGAGTGATTTGAAATTCCGGCGTGTAATAGGAATGGAAAATATGTATTGCAATCGTCATTAATCTCATCGGCGACGATCTTTGGAAAGTGTCAGATTTCGCTCATCTGAAAAGGTGAACAGCGAGGGTAGACTTGCCAAAAAACTCGATCAAGACAAAGAACACGACTGCGAGTAGAAACAGACGCAGACCCAGACTGGTGTTGGTGCTGAGGTAATGAGAATGGCATTTAAGTAGTTGAAGAATATGTGTATCATGAAATCATTGTTGCCGTAAGTAGCTATAGATATCTATTTTTTGCTCATTCTCCTAAACAAATACGTAAAAGAGAAAGATGAAGGGGCCGTTCATTTTCTTTTCTATCTCGCTTTTTCTCGTGTTTGTTTAAGGGGGTGAGGAAGCAAAAAAGAAAAGCTGGCTACGCTTATGCTTGTCTCCTAATGCTGTTTTGGAAATTACATTTTAAAACGGTGTTCTAGAACGAATTGTATAAAAAAAATCAACTTTTCAAGGTTCTTCGGATTGCAAATGTGATTTTAATTTGTGTTTGATTAAGTTTTATTGACATATATTGTTCGGAAATAATGTTAGCCGAGAGGTGAGCAGACGGATTTTAGCTGCAAATCAGGCCTTTTTCGGTCAGCGAAACCAGCTGAAGTCCCGTAGGTTGCAAACGAAAACAAAAGTCGCGTTGTACAAGACTCTTATTCTTACGGTTGCTTTATACGATCATGATCGGACATTCGGATTGATCGGACATCCTTCGGAGTCTTCGAACGTTAAGTGCTGCAAACAATCTTTAGCGGTAAACTGGAGGCTGGTCTTTAGCGGCGTTGCATGAACTACGAATTGTAATTGTATATAAGAAGATGGATACAGTAAAGCGAATAAAACACGGCAGGCTGTGGTGAGCTGGGCACGTCGCGTATGCCAGAGGAACGACAAGTTAAAATCATATTCAGCAGAGAACCAGCAAAGGGTCGTCGGCTTTAGGGAAGGCCGCACACACGTTGGCTTTTGCAGTTGAGGAGGACTCTGGAGGGCGACTGGAAGCGATTGGCCCAGGGTCGAGACCAGTGGAGGCGGAAACTTCATTCAGCGTAGACTCACCGCCACGAGTTGTAGCCCATCAAGTAGAAAGTTTTTTTCGGAAAACTTGTAGTAGACAAAGATATCTTCCAGTTCGTGATAAAAGAATTATTTTTCGTTTTGGTGTAGTTATGATTTTTTTAAGTTCGAAAATAGTCGAAAAACACTAAATTGGATCGATAAATTGTTAAATTTCAATAGATTTAGCTGAAGTTTTGACCAGTGATTTATTTTTGGATGCCAATCAAAACATGGGGGTGAACTTGAGAATCAAAGGACATGTTTGGAAAAGTGGATCTGCCTAATGCACATCGAACAAGACTGACAAAAATGAATCTCTAATACACCACACTATGCGCTTGGCGTCGAATTGAGGCGATTATGTAGCCAACATCCCGGGCAGAGTTCAAGTACTGACGATCAAAATGTGATATTGGTTTGTTTGAGATAAGAGGTAAAAGTACTGAAAATAATAGCAAAAATTTAAATAACTCAACGTACATATGTACCGATGGGTAAATTATTGGTTAAATTAGGAAAAAATTCAAAGCTCAGGTGAGATTTGAACTCACGACCCTTATTAGCTAGACAAGTGCTTTACCAACTAAGCTACCGAGCTCACCTGAGCTGTGGATTTTTTCCCAATTTAACCAATAATTTACCCATCGGTACATATGTACGTTGAGTTATTTGAATTTCATAATTTGACCACACGGATTGGTATTACCGAAAATTTGCACTTCAAGTGAGTAGAAAAAATTTGTTCTTGAACCATCTAACCAATAGCAAAATATGATATTTGAAGATCAATCAAATAGCTCACTGCTATTGGTTAGATCTTACCAAGAGCTAAATGTGCTATGATGATGATGTTCCAGGAGTAAAATTGAGATATTTTTTCAGTACTTTTACCTCTTATCTCAAACAAACAAATATCACCTTTTGTTCTTCATATCAAAATATGCAATTATTCAGCTTTTTTCCTCTGCTCGGGATGGTACCAAGGTAGCTATCTACATATACTATCTGGTAGCTATCTGGTATACAGGAAATTTTCAATATTTCGTTCCCAGAAAATCGGATAATCCGTTCAACCAATTTGGAACTACTGTAAGCATTTATCGTACATAAAATATTGAGATCTGTTCCTACAGAATAAATATCTACCTGAGTACCAAATTTCGCTACATTGATACTATTTATTGGCCTACCGATCTACAACCGCAATCCATAAAGTCAAACACTGCAATCAATCTTTCCCGAAGTTGCACCGTCCTCCAGCATTTCAATTATCAACGTAACTCTATCGAAACATCCATGTAGATAGCCGTCGGTATACAACTGCATGTGCATCCAAACAGAACTGCACCCGCAAAAGCCATCCATCGCTGAGCTGTTGTGCTGCTGGCATTGAAAGCTACTTTCAACAATACATTGTGGCGATGCTGGGGCTGTATTCACACAACAAAGCACATATACCACTATCACCGGTACCGCACTCCGACCAACTTTCCGGCATGTCACAAAACGGTATTAAGGTAGGTACTGCTGCGCTGGCTGAGTGCTGAGCTCCTGGTTAAATATACCGTGGGTATAACTACCGTGCATGCTTTATATGAGCTATCCGTGTGATTGTTGTTGGCTATCACGGTGATAATGCTTTTAGAAATCCTCCCATCCTTCACCGCACTTCTGACGGTGTGTGCGGTGGACGAAGCTTTGTTCTTCATCGTGGCACGGGCGAGACATCGAAAGCACACTCGCTCGCTCTGGAAGAGCTCGATATTAGCTGAGGGAGAGTGGAATGAAAGGCGGTATCTATGAAATAAAATTTCAAGCGTACGATTCAGTAATAAATCAGCTTTGGCAGATTATTCCAGCCCATGGTTTTCCGACGAAACTTATTAAAATGGAGAATCAAGCGCATAACTAGGCTACTCTTCGGTTTAACGATATTGATCTCATCGTCATCGATCGCAGGGTAGTACAGTACAGGCTTGTGCTCTTCTGAACAGGAAGACAACGAAAATAGGATTGACGATAAACTCGACCAGAACGAAGTACATGATTCCGTGTAGAAACGGAAGCACGCCTAATGGTGGTATGGTGCTTCTTATTCCGATTCCCCCAATCGAAAACTCTTCCACCACTGCAAGGAACTTTCCCCATATGAATAATAGAAAAGGATTTGCAACCTGCCATTCGTTGCACACAGGACAACCTCCGTTTATCTTAGCGCACTAGGCCGATAGATCCAGGCCTTATTCCACTGTTCCGCTCGGCGGACCATTGCATTGTAACCGTCATTTCGTAGACCGACAGCAGGTAGAAGCTCCGAGTTCGATATGGTTCCATTCCAGCAGACGACGACGACAATGATGATGATGGAGGAGATGATGCTCGGCGGCCGGATCTAGAGGTGGTTTTGTTCTCATTTCAACCGGCAAACTTGTGTGGAAACAAAAGCCAGCTGATAGAAGCAACCAATGCAATGTGATTCTGGACTGAGTCAGGAAGATGGAGTTGCTCATACGGAAGAGTTTACCGGGAGTCTGTCGGAATTAATGGATTTCAATTTCATTGGCATTCCGTTGCCAGTTCATTGCCATTCCATTTTTCCATCCATTATGCTTCCATTGGAATGCCAAAACCGTTTCATTGTATTTTTACAGGTGGTCATCGATATAACGTATACAGTGGCGCTTCGGTTTTATCACTATTCATTTTAATCACTACTCGCCCAAATTCACGCTTTTCATTCCGATTTTATCACGACTTTCGATTTGTTTTTATCGCACTTGTTCTATTTTTTTTCCAAAATCAATATAACACAGCCCAGTCCACTACAATGGATAGAAAATGTAAACTATGAGTCATATATTTTGCAGTTGATCGGTTTTAAATTAAAAGCTTACATTTGATTCTCGTTTCACCAATTCACGGTAATTTTTTTTTTGAGCGTGATAAATACGAAAAACCACTGTACTAAAAATATTCTAATTTGATTCGTTTCCATATATGGGTGCACAATCCTGCACTGTCGTTAAATTTTCATTGTAATCCAATTTCAAAAACTTCATAAGTAGGTACTAATTCTTAAAACTTAAAAAAGGACATTCAGGCGAAACTGGATACATTTCCTCACTTTTAGGTTTTTGATTTTTTTTTTAATAAAATAACTAAGCAATATTTTCAAAATCGGTTCTCGTGCACATGTAGAGTATGGATCATGGATCGGTAACATAATAAAGGCAGTGCTACCTTGGATGAATTTTGTTTGTGGCAAGTTTCAAATTACTGAATTCAAGCAACATTGGAGAAAACGGTAGTGTTGCGTGAAGCTATAATGTTGATGGTGATCGTGACAGGATGTTGTAATGGACTTCCGGTTGAAATTTGGTGAGATCAGTCTGATTTTTATTATATGTTATATATTTTTTATATATATTTATTTTATAACAAAATTTAGAATGCAATTGCGATGGATAGGTTGTATTTTTTGTTTCATTTCAGAGAGCGAGTAAAGGCGCTTAAGCCCAGGCATAAGGTCCAGGACACGGGCCAAATACCTGTTTTCCACCCCAGGAAGCGAAGGACCAAGGGGTGACATTAACCTTCTTAGTATCGTCACCCCCATCGAATTTCACGTATTTTGCTTTCTAAAAAGCTGAGCGGTTGGTACGAGATGTCCCCACTCAATGGCTTCTTTGTAAAATCAATAACGCTGCACAGTAGGCCTGGCCACTTTAATGCTTGTAATGCATCTCCCGATGTACTGCAAGCATTAATAATGACAAGAAAAATGGTAGAAATAGTCGATTCTATCATTTTCCAGGATTCTTTCGATGAATGGCTGTGTATATGTAGACTAGACTAGACATGTAGAGTATGGATCAAGGTATCTCCTGAAATTTTTTCAGTTGTAAAATGTTCTTAGTTTTCGCAAAAACCATTTTTAAACAAAATATCACAAAAAAATGGATTCTGCAAAAACGAAAAACATTTTCCGCCTGAAAAAAAAATCAGGAAATACCTTGATCCATACTCTACATGTGAACGAAAACCGATTTTGAAAATATTGCTTCGTTATTTTATAAAAAATCAAAAACCAAAAAAATGAGGAAATGCTTCCAGTTTCGCCTTAAGTAGTCAGATGGCCTTATAAGAAGCTTCTGACGGAACTTTCTCAAGATATACAAATATACTATTCAAATTTCTAATAGTGTCTTGTACTATTTGAGCAGATGTGTCTATCTTCTACCTATCCTACCGCTATAAAGCGTGTCCCGAATCAAATTACACCACGGAAAATAGTGCATAGCTTTTGATTGCAAGGCTGAGTTTTTTTATCCAGCAACTGTATATTATGTGTAGATGATGCCATACAAATTTCGTCGAAATCGGTTAGGTATTGGTGGAGAATATTAGTATTTTGGAATCTGTACACACATTCTGAAAATGATTTAGGTTATAGCTTTACGAGTAATTCTCGCTGAGACCAGCCTACTATTTACACCTTGTTTTTAAAAATTCTTAAGGTTGCGATTTCCTGAAAGCCCTCGTCAAATAAGTAAGGAAAATGCACTTGGTTACTCGAATTAATGGGTCCCTCGTTAGTTAGAGCCACATCAATTTTTGCGAACCCCTCGATTTTGGTCGAATGTTGGCTCATTTGAACTGTTATACAGTCGAGTCTCCATGAGTCGAAGTTTCTTGACTCAATATTGACTGATGGAGGTAATTTTTTTCTTACTGAAAATTTTTTTTCTTGGTGACTATGATGGTCCCTTTAAATAGCTGTACAAGAGATTTCTGTTCCACTACTCGATTTTTCCATGAGTTGATGGTCCCTTCAATATCGACACATTGAGGTTTGACTGTAACTCGAAAGATTCTTCTGAAACTCCCTCAAAATGAAACGTTGTTGCGTTATTTACAGTTATAAAATTTGGGTTGGCCATATTGGTTTTTTATACCAAAAGTTTTTTTTCACCATGTCGGCATCCAAAATTTTTGCATCAGTTGAGAACTGAGACATTTATACATAACATATCAAAAAATTAGAGATATTTTATTTACCAAAAGTTAACTGCAGTTTTGTAAATCAAGCCCCGTTTTCTCCATACATTTCCATTCACACTGGCAACGACATGCAACAGCATCTGAATTTAAGCCTTCATGTACACATACCCACCGGCAGCAAAATTTGGGAAAATCGGAGGTTAGTTTCCGTTTTTGACTGTTTCTCAATGATGCGGGTATTGCTTTTATATTTTTTTCAGTGTTTTGAAAAGCTTACCTTCAGCTTTCCATTAGTGAGTTCAGAATTGTAAACACTGAGAAATAACGCTGCATTTACAACACCCATTTAAAACACCCCACTAATTTTTTGAAATGTTTTATAATAACATTTCTTCTTTTGAATGCGGGCAAAAGATATTTTTTATGTTTGCCCCAACCCGTCCTAACACCGTTTTAAAATACTATGATTTTTTAAGAAAAATGCCTGCAACTTTTGAACGAAAAGAGATAACGACCATCTCAGTTTTCTTGAACCACCCCAAGTTGATTCAGAAAAATACCGCTAGATCGGTCAATTTTAAAGCTACATAAAAAATGTCTTCAGCAAACTTGCTCAAAATTGATAGATCTACAACTATCCCGAAGAATGTATATAGTTATTCTTGCAAAAAAAAAGTTTGGTTCCCAATTTCTTTGAAAATTTGGAGCACCCTATACATTTTCATGTATATTGAAAAGAGGGCCTTATTTTTAGGAACAACTTTGTAGAAGACCATATTAATCTAGAAAATCATGTGAAGGCGCTGAATGCATCTTTCCTCGTAAATCTGATTCGTGGACCATTGTGCATTGTTACACATAAAAAAACGTTGAATACGTTAAATTGAAGACATCAAACATTAATTTAGTTAATTATCTTTGAATAAGCCAAAAAAAAATTAAATTGAAGTTTAGATGACAAAGATATCAATAATTCACTTTTCCATGTTTTACGACAGTGAACCCAAACTTTTGGCTGATACATCATATATGATAAAACTCTGTGTTCCTGATGATTCCTCCAATAGGGCTAACCCTCCTGAGGTGGTCATAACTGAGTTCATGATAGAACTAGTGGTTTTATCACAGCATTTTTTGGTCTATGTTACGGCCACGAAATCTTTTGTTGGTTTTATGCATTGCCTCACAGTTTTGTGTGTTTTTTTACAAAAAAAAAATCCGACAACAACCGCAAATGCAAGTTTTATTGAAATGGTATATAATAAGTGATAAAACCAATTCATGTCTACTTGCAAGTCTTTAACTGAAGATATTTATAGCAGAAGTTATATGATAGTTTTATGGAATGTCAAAGGTGCAAAGTAAAAAACTACCACATAAAACTTATTTAAAACTACTAGCTTTTTCACATGCTCGTATAAAACCAGGATAAAACATGAATAAACCTCCAAGGCATGCTGATTGTTACTTGGGTATTGAGGGGTGACGCCAAACTTTTGGTCGATGACATCAAGTGTTAATTTACTTGATAACTTTTTTCCTAGATAGCTAATAGAAAATAGGTTATATTACCGCTCTCATCTTAAAATTTGGTCGACCCAATTTCTAGCGACACTACCGTAAGTTTATATTCATTTTTTAGAAAATTTTGCAACTTTGGATTAAGGCGAAACTGGAAGCATTTCCTCATTTTTTATTGGTTTTTGATTTTTTATTAAATATGGAAGCAATATTTTCAAAATCGGTTTTCGTGCACATGTAGAGCATGGATCAAGGAACCTTTTGAATTTTTTTGTGGTGGAAAAAGTTGTCCATTTATGCAGAAACCATTTTTTTTTCTGTGAAATTATATTCAAAAATGGTTTCTGCAAAAACGAAACACATTTTCCACCACGAAAAAAAATCAGAAGATACCATGATCCATATTCTACATGTGCACGAAAACCGATTTTGAAAAAAATGCTTCGTTATTTTATAAAAAAAATCAAATACCAAAAAGTGAGAAAATGGATCCAGTTTCGCTTTAAGTTTACATACCAATATTTTTGTAAAAGTTTCATCTAAATCATGTTCAAAGTTACTTTGACTTATTATCTTTCGAATGAGACCTAGGGTTTTGAAATCGGACGCAAATTGGTGGAGATATGGGCCTAAAAAATTACATGTTTTTGAGGAGGCGACCCCAAACTTTTGATCGGGAGTGTATGTACCTATCAAGATCTAAGTTTGGTGTAATTTGTATGTAGGTATGTGTTATATTCAAATTTTTACTGCTATTAACCATTTCATTTCAGGAGGATTCAAGTAAATTTCTTGAATGCATGCTTACCAAATATAATCATAACCTTGTAGTTTTCAGATAACAATAAGATAAGAATGTTCTATCATATAATAAACAATCACACATATACACAAATATAATATCATATATTGGAGAAGGGAGGGACCATCAGGGCACCCGATTGAAACGATTTGGACAGGAGCGTGGGACTGCCTCCTCCTTGTTGTTAACATTTCGTGGATACAGACGGGCTGTTCGACCCCATCTATTGGGAGTATTCTGTCAATACAGGGCTTCATTTTGCAGTTGTTCGTGAGAATTCTTGAATTCATGAGATTCTTTTCCACTGACGTGGATTTCGTGCAATTGTATCTCTGCGTACGGGTCGCTTTGGCCCTCATACAGGAGAATGACTGATCACTAACAACTGCGCAATCTTGATTAAATCGCTTATCTGATTATAACAGTGCTATAGGCAGATGCCTTGCTACAGTAGAATGTAGAACAAAATCATTATCATCATAATCATAATTCCTTCAAGAATTTCTACAGGAATTTTTCAAGAAACTCCTCGAAAATTCTTCCAGGAGATCCTCTAAGAATTCCTTCAAGGACTCCACCAGAAATTATTCCAAGATTTTTTCCGAATTTTCCTCTCAAAATTCTGCCAAGAATTTCTCAAAAAATCCCTCTAGGTATTCCTCCAAAAAAATTTCCATGAATTCTTCCAAGACTTCTGCCAAGAAATTCTCAAAGCATTTCTCCAGGAATTCCTCCCATTATTTCTCCAGCAATTCCTACAAGTATTCATTTAAGAATTTTGCCAAGAGTCCCCTAAGAAATTACTCCGGAAATTCCATCTGGAAGTCATCAAGAATTTCTTTCAGAAATTCCTCTTATAATATCTTCAGGAATTCCCCCAAGAATTCCTCCAGGAATTCCACCAAAAATTCCTCAAGATATTTCTCCAATATATATACCAAAAATCTCTTCAGAAATTTCTCTTAAAATTCCTACAGAATCTTCCCTACGAATTTCATTTTCCCTTCAGGAATTTCGCCACAATTACAAACTGGGATTTTGTCTGGAAATTCCTTCCAGAATTCCTTCCAGAGTTCCCTTCTATGAATTCCATCAGGAATGCCGCCAAGACTTCTTCATCTACATTATAGCTCTATGCTCGCATTGGAACTTGGCCTATCTCTTTACCTTAGTATTCTTAAAGCACTTCCACAGTTATTAATTGAAGGGCTTTCTTTGTCTGCCATTGCATGAATTGGCACATTGTTTGGCATGTACAATGGCGATCCATAGCGGTAACCACTAGGCTAACTGGAGACCGCCAAGACTTCTTTCAAGTATTCCACAAGAATTTTTTTGATGAAAATTCTGGAGAAAATCGTGGCGGAATTCCTGGTGTACTTTCTGGAAGAATTCATGTAGGATTTAAGAATTTCCTGAAAATCTGTAAAATTATGAATGTAACAAATTGAGCTCCATCGTGTCCGACTCAAATTTATGTGTGATCTTAAAAATGACGAATTTCGCACCAACTCGTCTTCGGGGTTGGCAGCACCCCCTCAGAATGTAATGAAATTTTGTAGGTTTCAAGACTTTACCTTTTCAAGCAACTTTGCGTATTTTGTTTTTTCAAAATTAACCTAGACTAACATTTAAAAAGAGTAAAAGTTCTTTAACCGTTTTTTTTCACAAAAAAATAACTCGAATATGATAAGATGTACAAAAAAGTGATGTATGGGTGACATTTAGAGAATTGTCCAAGCTTTCATGAAAAAATATTTTAAAAATTCTAAATACATTTTTACACGCTAAAAAATATATTTTTAAAATTAAAAGTCAATTTACAGAAAATGCCCACTTTTTTATGTTTTGAAATTTTTTTCCAAGAAAGTCAATATTGTTGCCTAACTTTCCTTCATACATCACAAGATGGGCACTTTTAAGGAAAAAAAGTTTTTCTAACAAAAACTTTTTCATGTTAGTTTTTTTAGCGTGTTGCGCATTAGCCGTTCTTTTCACAAAAAATATAACTCGAATATGATAAGTTGTACAAAAAAGTGATGTATGGGGGACTTTTAGGGAATTGTCCAAGCTTTCAAGAAAACATATTTAAAAAATATAAAAAAATGTTTTACACGCTAAAAAATATCTTTTCAAAATTAAAAGTCAATTTACAGAAAAAGCCCACTTTTTTATGTTTTGATTTTTTTCCCAAGAAAGACAATATAGTTGCCTAACTTTCCTCCATACATCACAAGATGGGCACTTTTAAGGAAAAAAAAATTTTCTAAAAAAAACTTTTTTATTTTATTTTTTTTTTGCGTGTTGTGCATTAACTCGTACAGTAATGTATCCAGAATCCTAATGACAATCCATTAAAACTTAATGGGCTCAACTACTTTTTTAATATCTTAACGTGCTTGACATTGAAAACGTGCTTGATATTGGAAAGGGCTCAAGACAAATTTGCTTTTAGGGTTTTATATCAATGAAAACGCTTGTGTATTGATGAAATATGTACATATGTATATGTGTATTCAATTATTTTCTTTTCTACAATATGTACATCCTTCTTTTATACATTCTATTGTAACGTTTTTTGAATATTATATCTTTAGTCTATCTGAAACAAAGTAAACTTTTTTGGATTATCTTTTGAATTCGAAAACTTCTTCGCTTCAATTTGATTTTCAGAAATTGGCACAAAGGAATGAAATTTTTGTGTACCAGGTATTGTTTTTACGTGACTGTATGTGTATAGTTCTTCAAGTTCATCCGTCATTTTTGCATATTGTTCATTTGAAATAAAGCAGAAATTCAATTTTGTTATATGTATATCTGACTGTTTAACTGCCCAGTCATACAGTTCTCGAGGAGTTGTGATTGTGTTTCCATAATCTCGAGCAAGACTTGCTCGTTTTGCAATTCGCTTGAGAGTACCTCCAACAGCGTCACATGGACCTTTGCCATGTGAAGTTGCGAAGAAGTGCCATTCTGCTTCCAATCAATAATTGGACCGAGAACTGCACAAACTGGCAATTTTTTTTTGTTCTTATAATGAGCTGCTGCTCCATCTGACATGAAAGTAATTTTTGAGAAATCAATCGATTGTTTAATGAAATCCAGCAGTTTTGATATAAATAACTGAACTTCTGTTGTATCGTGTGTAAGTACTTCAGATATTATTATAAAGCTCAAGTTTTCCAACTTATTTTCTTTTCTGTAGTACACCTCAAAGGGGTGAATGGTAGCTTGAGAATTATTCCAATGGTAAACTTGAGCTGAATTTTGAATGATAAATGAATAATTTTCTGAAAAGTCACAAATTGTTAATACTTCACCCTGTTTAAGAGATTCTTTTTTATCCCGCAAAAATGAGGATTGTTCTTTATAAATGAAATCATGAGTTATAAGCTTATCAACTTTTTCTACAAAATACGGAACAAACTCGTCTATAGTCTAAGTAATAGTTTCCAATTTGCATCGATCAGTGGTTAGCCATTGTTGAAATAAAACCGATTCTTTATCATTCGCTTCTAACAATGATGTTAGTTCACTGGTTCTAGACACACAATAATACAATTTCAGCAAACAGAATGCTGTTTTAAGCATTCAGATATCAAAACAAGCTGAGAAACAGGTTCTATTCCAGTTGGGATGTAACGCCAAGAAAAAGAAGGCACTCAATCAAACAAAGTTGTAATGCCCATTGAGTGTTATTAAATGGGTATAAGGATTCTTGATACATCCTGTACGAGTTAATGCGCAACACGCTAAAAAAAATAACATGAAAAAGTTTTTGTTAGAAAAACTTTTTTTCCTTAAAAGTGCCCATCTTGTGATGTATGGAGGAAAGTTAGGCAACTATATTGTCTTTCTTGGAAAAAAATTTCAAAACATAAAAAAGTGGGCATTTTCTGTAAATTGACTTTTAATTTTAAAAATATACTTTTTAGCGTGTAAAAATGTATTTAGAATTTTTAAAATAATTTTCCATGAAAGCTTGGACAATTCTTTAAAAGTCACCCATACAACACTTTTCTATAGGTCTTGTCATTTTTGAGTTACATCGATTTTAAAAAATTCTTCGAAAAAAAGTTAGGCCCTCTTCAAATGTTACTCTTGAAAATTTTCGAAAATTTAAGTATGCAAAGTTGCTTATAAAAACCTAGTCTTTATGCCCACCAAGTTTCATTCGATTCTGAGAGGGTGTTGCCAACCACTGGTCGAGTTGGCGCGAAATTCGTCAAATACATTGATAGGGTATTGGTTCCCTTATTAAGCATGTGGCTCCCATTTTCATCCCACGAAAAACAAAGGATTGACGCGCTGTTTGTTTTGTTTCTTATTTTTGTATTTTTTGTTAGAAGTGAGCACCCATGAAAACAAAAAGAACGTAGTCAATCGGTGCCGTAATCGCTTGTTTTCGAATAGGATGGAAATGGGAGCATGAGATTACTGATGGCACACATACCCTAATTGATGATTGATGAGAAAGTGCTTATTATAGCACTGACTTTTCAGAGAAACTTAAAAAAACCCGAACATGGTAATCGAACTCAGATCTTCCGAGTGAGAGTCCACGCCTAACCCCTCTAGACTGTCTCACCAAGCTGAAGTGACGGCAATCGAAGATAAACATTTTCACCATAAACGAACACTGTTGTACCGCTTCGGCCTCAGATAGAGAGCCGTCCCCGCAGCTAAGCGGACGAAATCCCATTCCTATTGGCTGACGACTGAGCGCCGCTATCCTCGTTTATGTTACTGCCTGTAAATTTCAAACGAATAGGGGAACCAACGTATTTTGGACACAGCGTTACGCCAATATATTTTGGACACTTTGTTTTTTCCGTAGGTGTCCAAAAAATATTGACGCGTTGCTGTGTCCAAAATATGTTGATTCCCCTATGCAGGGCCGGATCTAAGGTAGGGCCGGGGGGGCCCGGGCCCCGGGCCCCCTCATTTTAGGGGCCCCCACAAAACCCTTTTTTTTTGGGCTGCAAAACGGTGAGTCGATAAGGAGTGCGTTCAATATTGCTCTGGTCCTCACAAGTTCCTACCTCATGCTTCCACGGGTCAAGCGATGACAAAGACCGCCAGCTAAGAGTTGTGTGCTTAGCTGGTAGTGCAGCCTGGGCACTGTTGTCCTTCTGACTTCAGCTAGATTGAGGAGGTACGATCCGAGTGTCTGTTCACCAAGGAGGTGCGGCTCAAACAGCGTCTGTTCTGGCATCCAGCGGCTGAGTAAGAAACGCTGCACCACGCCCAGCTAGATCCAAGGTGGTAGCCCCATCAGCGTGGTCGTCCCAGTGTTGGTTGGGACGTTAAACAGAACTGGCACGATGGCCCTCCGGCGAGACAGGAGTGTTGGCGTAGGCCCAATAAGCCACCCGTAAAAATCCCCATTGCGAATAACATAGGAGAAAATACGACTCGATACAATCGGCAAAGACCCACGCGACGAAATAAGGACTACGATTGGAAACTTGGAACATGGAATTGCAAGTCACTAGGTTTCGCAGGATGTGACAGGATAATCTACGACGAACTACATCCCCGCAACTTCGACATCGTGGCGTTGCAGGAACTTTGTTGGACTGGACAGAAAGTGTGGAAAAGCGGGCATCGAGCGGCTACCTTCTACCAAAGCTGTGGCACCACCAATGAACTGGGAACAGGATTTATAGTGTTGGGCAAGATGCGACAACGTGTGATCGGGTGGCAGCCGATCAACGCAAGGATGTGCACGTTGAGAGTTAAGGGCCGTTTCTTCAACTACAGCATCATCAACGTCCACTGCCCACACGAAGGGAGACCCGATGACGAGAAAGAAGCGTTCTACGCGCAGTTAGAGCAAACATACGATGGTTGCTCGCCGCGTGACGTGAAAATCGTTGTCGGCGACATGAACGCGCAGGTGGGAAGGGAGGACATGTACAGACCGGTAATCGGGCGAAACAGCCTGCACGCCGTATCGAATGATAACGGCCAGCGATGCGTAAACTTTGCAGCCTCCCGTGGTATGGTAGTCCGAAGCACCTTCTTCCCCCGCAAAGATATCCACAAAGCCACCTGGAGATCACCCGACCATCAAACAGAAAACCAAATCGACCACGTTCTAATCGACGGTAAATTCTTCTCAGATATAACCAACGTCCGCACATACCGCAGTGCGAATATAGATTCGGATCACTACTTAGTCGCTGTATGCATGCGCTCAAAACTTTCGACAGTTATCACCACGCGTCGAAGTCGAACGCCGCGGCTCAACATCGAGCAACTTCGTAACGTAGAAGTGGCTCATGACTACGCGCAGCAGTTAGCAGTGGCCCTACCAACGGAAGAGCAGCTTGGCGCAGCTACACTTGAAGATGGTTGGAGGGACATCCGATCCGCCATAGGTAGTACCTCGGCTACAGCACTAGGCTTCGCGACTCCGAATCACAGAAACGACTGGTACGACGGCGAATGTGAACAGTTGAAAAACGAGAAGAATGCAGCATGGGCGAGAACGCTGCAACACCGTACGAGAGCGAATGAGGCACGTTACAAACAGGCGCGGAACAGGCAGAACTCAGTCTTCCGGATGAAGAAGCGCCAGCAGGAAGAACGAGTTCGCGAAGCGATGGAAGAGCTGTACCGCGCTAAGGACACACGAAAGTTCTACGAGAAGCTGAACCGCTCGCGCAGAGGCTTTGTGCCACAAGCCGACATGTGCCGAGATAATCACGGGAATATTCTCACGAGCGAGCGTGAGGTGGTCGAGAGGTGGCGGCAGCATTACGATGAGCACCTCAATGGCGACGTTGCAAGTACCGAAGGTGGCGTGGTAACCGATCTAGGAGTATGTGCACAGGACGAAAGACTTCCGGCTTCTGACCTCCAAGAGATTGAGGAGGAGGTTGGCCGGTTGAAAAACAACAAAGCCGCTGGAGCAGATCAACTACCAAGCGAGCTTCTAAAATACGGTGGAGAAGCACTGGTGAGAGCACTACACTGGGTTATTACCAAGATTTGGGAGGAGGAAGTATTACCGGAGGAATGGATGGAAGGTATCGTGTGTCCCATCTACAAAAAGGGCGACAAGTTGGATTGCGGGAACTACCGCGCGATCACACTACTGAGCGCTGCCTACAAGATACTCTCTCAAATTTTATGCCGCCGACTATCACCGATTGCAAGAGAGTTCGTGGGGCAATATCAGGCTGGATTTATGGGTGAACGCGCTACAACGGACCAGATGTTCGCCATCCGCCAGGTGTTGCAGAAATGCCGCGAATACAACGTGCCCACACATCACTTGTTCATCGATTTCAAATCGGCGTATGATACAATCGATCGAGAACAGCTATGGCAGATTATGCACGAATACGGATTCCCGGATAAACTGATACGGTTGATCAAGGCGACGATGGATCGAGTGATGTGCGTAGTTCGAGTATCAGGGACACTCTCGAGTCCCTTCGAATCTCGCAGAGGGTTACGGCAAGGTGATGGTCTTTCGTGCTTGCTGTTCAACATTGCTTTGGAGGGTGTAATAAGAAGAGCGGGGATAAACACGAGTGGGACGATTTTCACGAAGTCCGTTCAGCTGCTTGGTTTCGCCGATGATATTGATATTATTGCTCGTAAATTTGAGACGATGGCGGAAACGTACATCCGACTAAAGAGTGAAGCCAGGCGAATCGGATTAGTCATTAATGTGTCGAAGACAAAGTACATGATGGCAAAGGGCTCCAGGGAGGAATCACCGCGCCCGCCACCCCGAATTCATATCGACGGTGATGAAATCGAGGCGGTTGAAGAATTCGTGTACTTGGGCTCACTGGTGACCGACGACAACGACACCAGCAGAGAAATTCAGAGGCGCATTGTGGCAGGAAATCGTGCCTACTTTGGACTCCGCAGAACTCTACGATCGAATAAAGTTCGCCGTAACACGAAGTTAACTATCTACAAAACGCTGATTAGACCGGTCGTCCTCTATGGGCACGAAACATGGACCCTACGTGCAGAGGACCAACGCGCCCTTGGAGTTTTCGAACGGAAGGTGTTGCGTACCATCTACGGCGGAGTGCAGATGGAAGACGGGACTTGGAGAAGGCGAATGAACCATGAACTGCATCAGCTGCTGGGAGAACCAACCATCGTCCATACCGCGAAAATCGCGAGGCTACGGTGGGCGGGTCACGTCATCAGGATGTCGGACAGCAACCCGACTAAAATGGCTCTCGAAAGTCATCCGACCGGTACAAGAAGACGTGGAGCGCAGCGAGCTAGGTGGGTCGACCAAGTGGAGGACGATCTGCGGGCCCTACGCAGAGTGCGGAACTGGAGGCAAACAGCCATGGACCGAGTGGAATGGAGGCGGCTACTATGTACAGCAGAGGCCAACCCGGCCTTAGCCTGACCGGTAAGGTAAGGTACAAAACCCTTTTTTGGTTGCTAACATTAGCTTCATTTTTGATCATCTCTCCGAGGGGCCTCCACATTCGCTCGGGCCCCGGGCCCCCACAATCCTTAATCCGGGCCTGCCCCTATGTCACAAAATTTACTGAATATCAGCAATTATTTTTCAGCTTGCTGAATCTTCCAGCAATTTTGACAGTTAATCAGCAACGTTGTGCTGAAATTCAGCAAAAATTTTGCTGAAATTCAGCAATTTATACCGCATTTATAGGGTGTCCCAGAAAGTATGGGCACAACTTTGTATAACGAAAATACAATCATTTTCTTAACAAACAACATTTTCTTTATTTTTGTATTTTTATTCAAAGTATTTTCATTGATTCCTGTAAAGAGGTTATACATTAAAAAGGGTTTTTGTATGCATAACATTTAAAATGAAAAAACACCTTCGAAATTTTCTGCACAAACTACTTTTTTACGGTTTTGCCTAAAACCCAAATTCGAAACAATTTTTTCGATTTTTTTTGTCATGATATATTCGAAAACATGATTCCTTAGATGGTTGATTGAAATTTTTTATAAAAAAATGTTTTGCCTGTGCGTACGGGTACTTTAAAATTTTGAGAAAACTGAAAAAATCGCATTTTCTATTTCTGGATAAGACATGCCCACAGACATTCGAGTTTTAAAGGATGTTTGAACGAGAGTAAAAATAATTCAATCTACACTTTAGAAAGCTGGAGCATTTATTTAACTTATAGTGAAATTTAATTGTAGTTTTTTGCATGCTGTGACATTTATTCAGAAGTTTGTTTTCAACTATTCGAAAATCGGGTTTTCAAAAATATCGATTTTGGTGTTTGAATTCATTTTTCAGGTACAAAAGTATATGTTTTAAATTCAAACTGAGGGTTGTATAATAGATACGCATGTAGAAATACACGGATATATTTTTTTAAATTTTTATTGAGTTTAATTTAATGGGTAGAAAACAATTTGTTAAACGATGCCATTGAAAAATATAGCAATTTGTGCAGAAGCTTTGAAAGGCCTTTTAGGGAATGTTCTACCGCATTCAAACGAAGTGTAAAATGCAAATTCTAATGATTGGCATTTGATGTTAATACATTGAGGTAGGATATGTGTGAAAATAAAGTTTGTTTGTGCATCCATTCCCAAATGGCAGAGCTGCAAAGTTGTGCCCATACTTTCTGGGACACCCTATAGTTCACCACTGGACTGCGAACTGCGACTTCATAAGTGCGAAAACGTAAATAAAAGTGCGCGTTTGCATCAAATCAGGTTGATGTCTTCGGCGCACTATTTCTGCAATCTATGGTGAACAAGTGCTCTGAAGACACCGAGTTGATTTGATGCAATCGCGCACTTTTATTAGCGTTTTCGCACTCGTGAAAACTAGTGCGATAGTCCAGTGGTGAACTAAATGCGCTATATTTTGCTGATTTTTTTGTGCTGGAAGCGTTTCAAAAAATTTGGTGCGTATAATTTGCACTAAGTTTGCTGTTACTGGCTTGGAAACCATCGTGTTGCTTGGGAAACTATATTTTAATTCTCAATTTTTTATATTACATCAAACGACCGAATGCCTTTCATATCTTCATCCACGTCCAGGTCAAATTCTCACTAACGATATTCCCGACCATAATCCACGGTCCCTCGTTTAATCCTCCGACGATTCAATTACGCTGCATCATATCCCAAAGTATCTGTACTCCACCCCCAACGAACGAAGAAACGAATGGGAAAAAATGTTTCCAATCGATTGCTGGAGCATTATCGGAAGCTAACGACGTCAATGGTGTAATACTTTTTTTTTTTTCTTCATCTCTGCAACCAACAACCGCTGAATGGCGAAGACCCTTTTCCAACAACTAGGACAACGAAGACGCGGTCTCCGCCGGATGTGGATCGAGCGAGTTAGATCCAAACCATCGCCACCGCTGTCTCACAAGATATGCCATTCAAAGGGACACCATTTTGCCATTTCTCTGCACAACACCTGCAGGGTTCAGTTGAAGGTTGGCTAACATTAGCTTACCGAATGAAGCAATAGAATACATTATACATTTTCATCCTACGAAAAACAAAAGATTGAAGCGCTGTTTGTTTTGTTTCTTATTTTTGTGTTTTTTGCTATTGAAATACGACTGTATGGTTGAATCTCTCGATTAACGGCTACGCAGTCTTGGGATTTAAAAAACGAGTTGTTTTATTCACCCGACGTTTCGACACGGGGATAGTGTCTTCTTCAGGGGGGAACTGTAATTGGTACATATTTGGATTTTGAACAATTTTGTCTTAACATAAATTTGCTTAGTTACTTACATAATTACTATCGTTTTTTGTCAATTGTTTTGTCTAACTGTAACTGTCCCTTTTTGTGTCGTTTTTGGTACATGCTGTAAAGTGGGTGTGCGGTTTATCAATTAATTATGTCCTTTAAAACTATAACATTAAAATATCTTACACTTCGGAATCACTTTCAGTTTAACGGTTTTTTGGCAATGGCGAAAATTTTCCCTCTTTAGCATACCCCTTTATTCGGACCGTTCATTTTGGTAGCGGTGATGCCCTATCGGAATAATCTAACTTTCGTCTAAATTATTATCGTTTCTCGATTTGTTGTGTTTGTCAATGTTCCTAATACTGTGTAGTATCCCTGCGTATGTCGTACTTAGCCTGTCTATGTCTGTTCTTTTATTGACTGTGTGTTCTGTGTTAGCAATGTGGCACATTTCTAGGAATGGAAGTGTGGATTGTTTGTGACTGTGGTCTACAATTTGTGTCTGGTCTAGGTTGAATCGATGGTTATGGTCTACGCAATGTTGTATTAGTGCGGTTGTCGCTTCAACTAATGCGGTGGTCGCTGTTTCAGTGTTTGTGTTGTCATTAATCATTTTGTCCAGTTTGTTTACATTTGATCTGTGTCCAGCTAATCTACGGTGCAAATTATTTCTCGTCATACCAATATAGCAGTTGTTGCAGTCGTTACAGGGAATTTTGTATATAACATTACTAATCTCTTCTTTTCTTTTAGGATATTTAACTTTGGTGTGGAGATCGTTAATTGTACGTTGCTGTCTGGTCGTAATGGAAATGTCGGGATAGTCTTTGGCAAGGATTTTTGTTATTCGTTGGGATAAAGTTGGTATGTAGGGGAGGGATCTGTATGTTTTTTCTTGTTCTGTTTCAGGTTGACTTGGGTTTACTTGCATGTTGGCGTCGAGGATGGATCCTGTGGTTGTCTGATGATCGATGCATGGTTCTGTTTGGTTGGTTGGTCGGTGGTTATCAATTTCGTCGATTGGATTGTCGTCTCTGGATGTCGTCTCCCAAGTAACACAACTTGTTATATTAATGTTTAAATTACATGTTTCATACAAACGCCCATGTTTTGTTTCTCGAGTGCGAAACTTAATTTCGTACACTTATATAACCGAAAAAGCGCAAAAAATGGCGGCTTATAAAACATCTTCGATGTTGCTAAAGATGTTTTTCAATACATTATTATAACATGAGAATATGTATTGATAATGTTCTCAAAAACATTCCAAATACTAATTTATTGCCAGCAGGAAAAAAACTAATTTGAAAAACGCAAACCGTGCAAATTGATGTGACAGCTATTATGTGGTATTTGGTAATGGCTCAAAATAATTTTCTAACCTTACATTCTGTAATTTACCATCTAAGTGTTTGGTCACTATGACATAGTTTCATGTGCCATTAAAAATTTATGGTGAAATTAACGCATTCACTCTTCATTAATTTATTGGCTATCCATCCGATTGAAAATAAGAAAGGAAGTTTTTTCATCTCTTGGGTTTGTGTAAGATTTTCGAACAATTTTTCAAACATGCAACATGGGGGCTTCATGACACAGTACGGTCAGGAAGTTTTAGAATACTGTTTGTAATAATGATCTGCTTTTAGATCGTAGAATTTACGTTCGTTACAAATAAGGAAAATTATTGCAATACATGTTTAAAACGTCATAAGAAAAAATAATAGAAAACCTTTGCAGATGGACAAACGGTTTTACATAAAAAAATAGTATGAAACTTTTGAGCAGGCACTTTAATTTATCTGGACTGATAGGAAAGAATTCAAAACATTAGAAGTGCGTTTAAATTACATCGCTAGCACTTCTCAATAACATGTTTGCCGAAAACTACTTCAATTGGTTGAAGTACATTCAAAAAACGTTATAGCAACGAGTTTGAAACATCCGTTTCCAACGATATGATTTTTGTTTCTGGATACCTGTTTTGAACTAAAGTATAACAATAACAAAGTTTGAGCGAAGTTCTTCCTGGAAGAAAAATAATTCTTATATTCCCAGTGATTAGAGATTAAACTGTGCTTCGAAGTGAGATGTAGTCGACACGTAAGTACCTTAAGTGAACAATTGCTGTTATTGGCCTGACATTTAAGTGCGAAGAATATTCTCCATGCAGTTGAAACCCGGAATTTTAGACTAGCGAAGTTGGATTTTTCTCCAAATCCGTGCGTCGAACCTAACTTCGGAAGTGGTGCGCTGTATAGCTGGCCAGGTTTACTATACAGCGTACCACTTTCGAAGTTAGGTCCGACGCACGGATTTGGAGAAAACCCCAACTTCGCTTGTCGAAAACTCCGGTTTTCAACTAAATTGAGAATATCATAATTGAATTGCCTCGTATTTTTAAGTGCAAAACATGTTTCATGAAGAATATCTTAGTGAGTGAGAAGAGAATACGAACTGGTATATTAACGTATTTAAAACATAAAAATAACGTTATCGTAACATTTTTGTGCCCAAAGGTTATAAATATGTCCTGCTGATGTTTCACATATATTCTTTAATTGAAGGAAGGCGATGAGACAAAAATCTTGTATTATCAACATTAAATAAACGTTATTATAACTTGTTCTGAGATTGACAAGATTTTTAAAAACTTGTTATTGCTGAACATAGTTAAAACTTGATTTCAACACAAGATGTATGCAGTTTCACTTATAATACTGTACTGCAACATCTTTTTTAAATTACATTTTAGAAGATGTTTTCTGTGTTACTTGGGCTGTGTATGGGATTCGTGCAGTGCTGGCATGATTGCTAATTGAGGTGGTGGCTGGCTGTGGCTGTTTCTGATGATGGTGGTGGCGGCTGGTGGCGGTGAGGGTTGATCGGGGGTGGGTGGTTGCTGGCACGATGGTCGGCTGGGGGGATTGTTGTTGGGCGGCGAATCTTCATTCTGGTGAATGTTGACGATTGATGAAGTTGGGTGGTGTTTTGTAGTGTACAGCTGCAGCAGGCGGTTAATCAGTGACTTTGGATATCCATTCTTACGAAGATGTTGGTGGATTACTGCCGTTATTTCGTCCATCGATTTGTTCCGTGTGAGTGAGAAGACCCTATGAATGAAGTTTTTCAGTACATTCATTTTGTGTTTTGGTTGGTGGAACGACTTGAAATTCAGCATTCTTCCTGAAGCAATGGGCTTGGCGTACCATTCCGTTGTTAACGTCTGGTCCGCGTTTCTTATTACGGTCATATCTAAGAACGCTAGTTTCCCATCCTGCTCGGTCTCTATGGTGAATTGTAGCCTAGGTTCTACCCCATTGAATGCGTCTAGCACTTGTTGCTCCATATTCCGCGGGATTACCATGAAGATATCGTCCACGTATTTCCAGAAGATTGTAGTCTCGAAAGGTAGAGAGCTCATAGCTTTAGTGATGACTGAATCTAGGACGATATCTGCGGCGATTGGTGAAAGAGGACTTCCCATTGCTGTTCCATATATTTGTTTGAAGAATTGTCCTTCGAAACAAAAGTAGCTCGCCCCCATACAATACTCCACTATTTCCAAGAATAAATCTAGGTTGATATCTGTTGCCACTTCGCTCCATCGTTCGATTATGTTCCTGATCACCAAGTGCCGTGGTACATTGGTGAACAGTGAAGTGACATCGAGAGAGATCATGATGTAGCCCTCCGGAAGCTTGGTGCCATTGACTTCTTTACAGAAATCGAACGAGCTGTATGTGCTATACTGACTACGAAGCGAAGATTGGAGTATATTAGCCACATATCTAGCCAGCTTGTATGTTGGAGCTGTTATGTTGGGGATGACCGGGCGGAGTGGGAGGTTTTGTTTGTGGGACTTCGGCTGACCGTATATCCTAGGGCATATAGCGTTGTTTGAGGTCAGATCGCGAGCCAATCTGTGGTCAATAAGCTTCAGGTTTTGAAGTCTTTTGACTATGCTGTTATTCCCCTTTTGGTAGCTCGATGTGGGGTCAGCTCGTACTTTTGCGTATGTGGATGTGTCGTTCACCAATGTTCGCATTTTTTGGTCGTAATCTTCTCGCATCATGATGACCGTCCTATTACCTTTGTCGGCAGACAAAACGCAGATCTCGGGGTGTTCTCGTAGGTAGCTTTTTGTCGCTTTGGAAGCCGCTGCACAGAACTTGGTCGTGCTATCGCGTACCTCCACCATCGAGTGGAAACCATGAATGAAATTTTGTGTTACATTCACGATTTGGCACCGCTTTCTGTCCTGCACGTCCTTTTCGGTGTTCGTGAGCAAGACCCTTTCCACGTCAGCGAAAAGGTGGTAGAAAGGCACTTGCGCAAGCGATGTGGTGGGAAGTGCGAATCTGGGGCCGAGACTCAGTAGGTGCAGAACGTTCTCCGGCACTTCTAACTCCGTGGCGTTGAGGATTGCTTGTTCATTATACGTTGGTTCATCGTTGGTGTTCGGAGTTAGCAGAATGTTTGAGAGCTTTCTTGTTGTGCGCCGGTTCTGCCGATTCAACCAGTTCTGGTGCGCCGACCGCTGGGTAGACAGGTACTCGTCCGCGACACTTTCGCTGGTTAGGGTTTGAATGTTGAGTTTGATCGCATTCATCCCCTTTGTGACCTGCCGCATCTTGTAGAAGGTTTGCTTTATTTCCAAGTTCAGGATGGCCTTTTTGAATCTGTTGATGGTTCGGTCGATCTTGTTGGTGTACGGGCCGTTGTCCGCTAGGAGCTCATGCACACATTTGAATGAGTTCACGATGTGGGCGGGGAAAACGCCTTGCCGCCTGCACCGGATGAGGAATGATTTCCGGTTTTCCAGTGTTGCCAGCTTTTTGTTACCGGACGCGTACTGTTTCATCGCGTCTACTGTGGAGTGTCCGAAGTTTTCATCAATGTACCGGAAGAAGGAGTGCTGTATAGCTGCCATTAGGATTATTGCTATTGAAATACGACTGTATGGTTGAATCTCTCGATTAACGGCTACGCAGTCTTGGGATTTAAAAAACGAGTTGTTTTATTCACCCGACGTTTCGACACGGGGATAGTGTCTTCCTCAGGGGGGAACTGTAATTGGTACATATTTGGATTTTGAACAATTTTGTCTTAACATAAATTTGCTTAGTTACTTACATAATTACTATCGTTTTTTGTCAATTGTTTTGTCTAACTGTAACTGTCCCTTTTTGTGTCGTTTTTGGTACATGCTGTAAAGTGGGTGTGCGGTTTATCAATTAATTATGTCCTTTAAAACTATAACATTAAAATATCTTACACTTCGGAATCACTTTCAGTTTAACGGTTTTTTGGCAATGGCGAAAATTTTCCCTCTTTAGCATACCCCTTTATTCGGACCGTTCATTTTGGTAGCGGTGATGCCCTATCGGAATAATCTAACTTTCGTCTAAATTATTATCGTTTCTCGATTTGTTGTGTTTGTCAATGTTCCTAATACTGTGTAGTATCCCTGCGTATGTCGTACTTAGCCTGTCTATGTCTGTTCTTTTATTGACTGTGTGTTCTGTGTTAGCAATGTGGCACATTTCTAGGAATGGAAGTGTGGATTGTTTGTGACTGTGGTCTACAATTTGTGTCTGGTCTAGGTTGAATCGATGGTTATGGTCTACGCAATGTTGTATTAGTGCGGTTGTCGCTTCAACTAATGCGGTGGTCGCTGTTTCAGTGTTTGTGTTGTCATTAATCATTTTGTCCAGTTTGTTTACATTTGATCTGTGTCCAGCTAATCTACGGTGCAAATTATTTCTCGTCATACCAATATAGCAGTTGTTGCAGTCGTTACAGGGAATTTTGTATATAACATTACTAATCTCTTCTTTTCTTTTAGGATATTTAACTTTGGTGTGGAGATCGTTAATTGTACGTTGCTGTCTGGTCGTAATGGAAATGTCGGGATAGTCTTTGGCAAGGATTTTTGTTATTCGTTGGGATAAAGTTGGTATGTAGGGGAGGGATCTGTATGTTTTTTCTTGTTCTGTTTCAGGTTGACTTGGGTTTACTTGCATGTTGGCGTCGAGGATGGATCCTGTGGTTGTCTGATGATCGATGCGGTATGCTAAAGAGGGAAAATTTTCGCCATTGCCAAAAAACCGTTAAACTGAAAGTGATTCCGAAGTGTAAGATATTTTAATGTTATAGTTTTAAAGGACATAATTAATTGATAAACCGCACACCCACTTTACAGCATGTACCAAAAACGACACAAAAAGGGACAGTTACAGTTAGACAAAACAATTGACAAAAAACGATAGTAATTATGTAAGTAACTAAGCAAATTTATGTTAAGACAAAATTGTTCAAAATCCAAATATGTACCAATTACAGTTCCCCCCTGAGGAAGACACTATCCCCGTGTCGAAACGTCGGGTGAATAAAACAACTCGTTTTTTAAATCCCAAGACTGCGTAGCCGTTAATCGAGAGATTTGTGTTTTTTGTTAGAAGTAAGCACCAATGAAAACAAGAGGATCGGAATCACTTGTTCTCGAGTAGGATGAATATGGGAGCGTGAGATTACTGATGGCACACATACCCTATAGCTATCAATTTAGTTTAGTTGCAGTTTGTATTTTAGCTTCCTTTCTTTTGCGTTTCATTTTGAAGACCACTTTATCAAGAAGACTTGCAGCACTGCTGAAAATCATTGTTAGCAGCGCCACCACGGATGACCCAAGTAACACATTATGTTATATAAATGTATAAAATACACGCTTCATACAAATACTCATGTTAGGCCAAGAATACGAAAAACTAAAATTCATACACTTATACCACCGAAAAAGCGCAAAAAATGGCGGATTATACAACATCTTTGATGTTATTGAAGATGTTTTTCGATACATCGTCAGAACATCATATTATGTATTTCAGAACTATCCAACAACTTCGAAAATACCTTCTTGTTGCGATCATGTTGGCAGGAAGTCAGCTGTAAACCAAATGGTAACCATTCGATAATATTTGACAGCTCCTAAAAAAACAACTTTTCTACTTCCAGCTCCTCTCTCACGAATCGATGATGGCTAAACATTATTTTGCCACTTTTTAATGACTTTGAAATATAAAATAATCATGTAGTCAATGTCTAGTAGCATGACCAGATCTTTTGTGCGGACACAGATTTATGGTGAAATGAACGTTTTCATGCACCATAAATTCATGCGCTTTCAATCTGATATTTAATAATACAAATATTCCGTATGTTTTTTGTGCATTGGGAATACTTTTCACTCGAGATTACTCGAAGGCAACATGGTGGCATCCCAATACAGTGCCGTCAAAAAAATGTGAAATTAAAAATATTTTCAAAACATATATTTATTATGTTATAGTTTTTATAATAGAGCATACCAATAACTTGCAAATTTTATCTTTCTGATAATACAGCAAAAAAAAACAAAACATATCCATCTAATAAGAAATGTATGTTTTTTTAGTAGGCACTGTAATTTCATCTTGAATTGATCATGCCTTACCCAATGAAAAGTGATGTCTGTAGTTCGTTTAAACTACAGCCATCAAACATACTAATAACATATTACTTTATTTGTTGTCAAATTACCTTGGAATAACATCATTTTGAAGTATTTTAAACATCAAGCCGAAAAAGTTGTGACAAGGTATTGTTTACTTATTTTCGACCATAATATAACAAGACATGCAGATAGGTAAATCAAAACAAACATTCCAATTGACACTCTTGGGAATTTGGTTTTTAGAGCATAGTTTCGTTAATCGTTGAATCTATGAACCGAAACGAGAGTATATTACAAGTAAGTACACGAATTAAATCAAATAAATAACCGGGAGTGAATGAGAAGCTGATTATTACGTTTTCAAAATAGTTTGGATGATTTCCCATCACCGATAATATACCAATTACATAGTGACAACTTTCCAGGCTACCAAGTGCTTAATTTCATCAGTAATCGCGAACCAAAAATGACATTATACATTATTTACAGCCAATATTGGAGTAGAAAAGCATATCGCCAAAAAAGCGATGATAAAGTGTTGAGAGCATATCATTAAACACAAGAATAAACATCTTAATTCAAGAGATGCAATTACTAGTACCTTCAACGTACTTTCAACGTAAAACTAACGTGATTGAACTGTTTGGTAAAAATATGTTCTACTGATGTTTGACATAACACGTCATTAAAACAAAAAATTATACGTTTCCGAACTTGTATAGGTCAGGTATTTTAGACGTAAAACCCACTTCCAAATATGTTGATGGTATTATTTTTCAGCTTGTTGTTGCAATACTTGGTAAGAACATGTTTTCAACTAAAGATGTTACAAATTTCTCTTATAATTCATTTATAATACATCTTTTTAAAATCCAATTTCAAAAGATGTTTTCTGTGTTACTTGGGGAAGGTGGTACTATTCATGATGCTGTGTGTAAATCTTCATACTTGCACCAATTCACTTTTATGCAAAAGGTATCACCTTAGCTCAACAGATGTCAGTGGCGTTTGCCGCTAGTAATGGGAAATAACAGAATTCGATGTTTTCTTGATAAAGTCTTCGGTTCCGTTAAGGTGACATTGAACTCTTTTAAGTGGTATTTCAGTTTTCCTTTAATTTCGCTCCATTTCTATTCCAACTGCATTGAATTTCATTTGGTTTTTTTTTTTATTTACTTTTATTTCAGTTTTTTTAAATGAAGTTTAGTTTCTTTCGAATTCTGTTGCAGTTCGTTACTGTATCTTTTCAGTTCTACTAAAGTTATAAGTTTGAATTTCAGTATCTATCCAATTCCTGATCAGTTCTTTTCAAATTGATCTTTCATTACAAATTCAGTTATTCATGAAACGAATCAATTATTTAAATTGTTTCTTTATGTTTTTAAAATTTCTTATTCTGATGCAATTCCTACTGTTTTGATCAGTAAAACCTTTTGTCGCTAACAGTGCATATTCCCTTTTCCCACAATGAAGTAGGAAAACTGTAGATCGTACCATTTGCCACACCGTGCACAACAGCGTATTTACCTGCTCGAGTGCTGTCAAGATTCCAGCCACTATTTCTGGAGTCAGCTAGCTGGGAGAACGGACGGACAGTTGTGCTGTGTGTTGTTTCGATTCAATTCTGTTCAGGGCGCTGGAGGATTCCTCCACCAACCCTACACCAAGAAGGGTAGTAGTACATGCTGTGCATCGAACCGTTAGAAAGCTCCACACAGAGACAGGGACGCAAAATTGGAATGCCCCAATGGCAGTATTGAAAGGTTTTTATCGCTTGCCGGAATTACGCCATGTCAGCTTGTTATGCAACAAATTGATGGTGCTGAAATGGGCAGAATCTTTCTGCGGTGGAAAAAAATGTGACTGCTGCATTTGGGACGGACGTGATCGATGTTGGGGAGCTTCGATGATTATTCGGTCTGGTTCCCACGAGACGTAGGTTGTTTGGAATCAAAATTACGAATTACGAATCTTTCAGGCACAACAAAGCATTGCAATAAATCGGTTCAAGTCTTAAAATTACGTTTCTGTTCATAAAGAAGCGTTTCGTTTTTAAAGAAGCTTTTTTTATACTCGTACTCGTAAACTAATAGGCAAAAGCTTTCAAAAAAAACATTTAAAATATCTACATTCAAACTTTATATAAATCAGATATATCAATTTCAATTCAAGCAAGAACTCAAGCGTTCATCCTGTGGCATTACATTATGAGTCGATTACCCTTCAAGCGTCACCTAAAATAACCTTGTGTAAAGGTAAGCGAATCTACAAGCTCTTGAAGCCTTTGTGAAACACCCCTGAAGAACATTGGAACTCCTCCGAAACCCCTCACAAACACTCTTACATGCTTACAACTCAAATAGTGATGTTACTATTTGAGTTGCATAAGATCAGCGGTAGAACAAAAGAGACAACTAGTGGTTCGCAATATTTATCTGCGCCACCTGTAACTGTGCCTCATTGTGTGAAGCCGCCCTAAAACCATCAAGAACGCCTCTGAAACCTATGAAACGATCACGCTGAAAACTTCTTGAAGCTTACAGAAAAGCCTATGAAACTGCTCTATGAACTCCTGGGATGCCCAGAAATGGTTTAAAACGCTTCAGAAAATTCCTTGAAGCTCACTTGAAAACCTAAGAAGTCCCTCCCAATTGCCACAGAAATACCCTGAAGAAACGCTATGAAACGACTTGAAACATCTCTAAAGTCTACCTAAAAACCTCTTAAAGTCCTCTGAAACCCCGCACGACGCGATCTTAAAACCTTAAATCTCATAGTCACTCAGCCTTCTTAAACTTCTTTGCATCCTTAAAAACCATTCAGGTAATAAACCGATTCCTAACAGGTAATTAACCCTTTGGAGCCGGAGGGGTCATATATGATCCCAACATAGAAACAGCTGTACAAATTCACACATTCGATGAAACAGAATACTGTGCTCGGCAAAGTTGCTACAAATTGAGTCCTCTACTAGGGAAAAATGGAAATATTTGTTTTTGGGACTTCATTGATAACCTAGAACTTTCTGAACACCATGATTATTGGAAAAACCAAATAATTGACATACTCGTTGTTATAAAAGTTGAACTTGGATGTGGGTTACGTTGATATGTATTTATTTAGCCTTCGTCAAGAATATCAACAGGTGTTTTATGTTCTGGGATGTTCTAGGTGTTCCAAACTGTCCTATAGTGAAGTCCTTCAAATCTACACGAATAATGTTATGTATTTTCGCCACAAAAAATAGCATTGCATAACCTACTGGGATCCGTGAAGCTCTTGACATCTACAATGTCATTTTGGGACACTATAGGGATATTCCGGGTCAGCCAAACTACCTTGGAGTTCAGAACTTCAGGTCTACACTCGTAACAGTATCTGTTATACTGAGTAACGCTGCATAACAACGTCTAAACTGTTCCATAATGAAGTCCTTCAAATCTACAAGAAAAACTTTAAGTGTTTTCACCAGAAATAATAGCATAGCATATCCTGCTGAGATCCGTTAAGCTCTTGAAACCTCAAATGTCATTTAAAGACACTATGGGAACGTTCCAGGTCAGTCGGACTATCTTTGAGTTCAGAACTTCAGGTTTGCACTCTTAACATTAGCTATATCTGACATACTGAGTAACGTTTCATAATCAATCGTGGTGACTGGACCAACCTGAAGTCTACTATATATAGTATGAACCTTTGGGACATTGAGGTTGTCCAAACTATCCTGAAGTTTAGCTCTTGATAGTAACAGTAGTTATTCTAAAAATAAACTTTGAACTGTAATCTGTAATCCCTCTGGCATATCATGAGATAGTTTTGAGATATTCCAGATCAACAACACTACTCCGGAGACCATAGCTTCAGGTCTACACTTTGTGATAATAGGTTTTGCCACTACGTTACGCAGTTTTACATAATCCACTGTACTTACCAAAGCAGTTAGAGGAACAATATGCGTTGTTATATATTTTTGGGATTTTATGGACTTCCTTACTGTTATGAAGCTTAGTTGATAAAAAGAACCACTGTAACTTTCAAAAGACTTACTGGACATGACTGATTACAAATCGGATCTTTTAATAAAATAAGTTACCGTTACACCCGTAGACTTTGGGATCTAAACTCAAAAACAGTTTGGATGAACTAGGATATCCCGACTGATCTGATACTGTCTATTGAAATTTCAGAAGACTTACTGGACATGATAGATTACAAATCGTAGCTTTGCATTATGAAAGAAGTTACCGTTACACCCGTAGACTTTAGGACCTAAACTCAAGAGCAGTTTGGATGACCTAGAGTAACCCGACTGATGTGATATTGTCTATTAACCTTTTGGAATACTTACTGGACATGATAGATTACAAATCATAGCTTTGTATAAAGAAAGAAGTTACCGTTACACCCGTAGACTTTAGGATTAAAACTCAAGAACAGTTTGGATGACCTAGGATATCCCGACTGGTCTGATACTGTCTATTGATACTTCCGAAGACTTACTGACATGATAGATTACAAATCGTAGCTTTGTATAATGAAAGAAGTTACCGTTACACTCGTAGACTTTAGGATCTAAACTCAAGAACAGTTTGGATGACCTAGGATATACCGACTGATCTGATATTGTCTATTGTCCTTCCAGAAGACTTACTGGACAATGGACATGACAGATTACAAATCGTAGCTTTGTATAATGATAGACGTTATCGTTACACCCGTAGACTTAAGGATTCAAACTCAAGAACAGTTTGGATGACATAGGACATCCAGACTGATCTGATACTGCCTATTGAACTTTCAGAAGACTTACTGGACATGATAGGTTACAAATCGTAGCTTTGTATAATGACAGAAGTTACCGTTACACCCACTTAACTTAAGAATCTAAACTCAAGAACAGTTTGGATGACCTTGGATATCCAGAAAAAATAGTCTGCATAATATTCTACCGTTTTATGCTATTGATCACCTAAAATACAGAAAAACGTGGAAAAAACTCCATAATAACGCTTGAGAAAATTCCGGCTTCAAAGGGTTAATCCATTTCGATAAAAATAATCAACTAAAAATTTAAGATTGTCTGCTGCCATGAGCTATACTACCACATCATGGAGTACTTTGTTACAAGGTTTTGTATAAAATGAGGTAGACAGAAAACATCAAACTCGGGTACATGGATGCTCCCAGAGAGCACAAGAAAGGGGGTTTCAAGGGGCTTCAGGGGTTTTCAGAACCCTTTTAAGGGCGTTCCGTTGGTCTTTGTTGGCGTTTCAACGGGATTATGAGATATTCAGGTGCATTTAATTAGCATTAAGGTGGTTTCTGAAGTGTTTCAAGGGGCTTTTAGGGCAAATCAGGGGATCTCGGGAGCCCATACATGGCGTTACAAGGGGTTTGAGGGGCGTTACAAGGCATTTCAGAGAGTTTCAGGGGGTTTCAGGAACTCTTTAAGAGCTTTCCTAAAGGTTTTAGGGGCGTTTGATAGCATTTCAGAGGTGCTTCTATGGGTTTTCAAGTGCGTTTCAGGGGGTTAGGCATCAAAAGGTGTTTCAGAGACATTTAAAATTGATGATAGTTTCAAGGGCGTTTCAATTGGCCCTCATTTAACGTACCTGAGTCCCTCTGAAACACCCAAAAACGCCTGTATCAGTTGGTCGGCTTAAGAGGCACGTTCTTCTCCATTTGGGAAATTCGTGCCACCAAGAATGCTCATGCTCTAAAACTATCTTAAATGCCCTTAAAAACCCCCTCGGACCCCATGTAACGCACCTGAGAACCTCCGAAACTCCCAAAAACGCCAGCGTAATGCGTCTGAATCCCGCCGAAAACGCTATGAAACTTCCTAAAGTGCCTCCAAATTCTCCCTAAAATCCCCCATGTAACGCACCTGAGACCAACCGAAACCCTTGGAAACGCCTCTGGATCCCGCCGAAAGTGTTCTTAACTTCCTGAAATGCCTCCAAAATCCGCCGGAAACCCTATAGCATCCTAGATAGCATCCTATATTATGCATCTGAGACTTTTAAGACCCATTCGGACCCCATGTCATGTACGTCAGACCCTCGGAAACTCCTACTAACGTACCTGTAACACTTCCAAAGCCTGTCAAAAATCCTCTGAAACTCTCTGCAATGTTTTCGAAACCCTCCTCCGACCCCCGAAAACTCCCTTGAGATCTCCTGGTACCCCGCTGAAACCCCTTGGGACACCCTGAAACGCCCATGCAACCTCCCTTTGATCTCCCCTATAAACACCTCCTGGCCGCCGTTGTAATAGTTCCCGTCATCATTAAATATTCTTATACGCAATATTGGGTCTGTATTCCAGAAAATGTCAATGCGGGAAATGGTCTGAAACCCACATCGCAATATAAAATCAAATACTAATATACGAAGCAATTATGAACTAATTAATGTCTTTGAGGGTCTCCAGTTAGCCTAGTGGTTAAGGCTATGGATCGCCAATCCGGAGACGGCGAGTTCGATTCCCGTTCCGGTCGGGAAAATTTTCTCGACTGTCTGGGCATAGTGTATAATTGTTCTTGCCTCACAATATAACTGTGGAAGTGCTCAAGGAACACTAAGTTGAAGCAAGGCAGGCCAAGTTCTAATGCGAACGTCGAGCCATACAGAAGAAGAAGAAGAAGAAGAAGAAGAAGAAGAAGAAGGAGAGTTTTTGACCTCCTGAATAACTATATTGAAGACACTAGCCTTCCAATATGATCAGTTTCTACAAGGTAAAAAGATTCTGATCTCAAAAAGTTTGCTAGGTCAATCTACATATTAGATACTCTTAAAAGTGCGAGAAATAGGAGAAAATGGACATGCTTAACACTCCCAAAAGCCCACTTCAGAAAATCGAACTCATATTGCAAAAGAATCGCATTTGACGTAAATTGACCAGATTGTCCGATTGCCTGAATAAAACTTTGTACAGTTCAATCTAGGCGTAATGGACCACAAATCAGTGCTGGACATCTACCATACGAACACAAAATCAAGCTGCCAGAACATCTTCCTTTTGATTGCCGATTATGAGCTTTTGCTAAGCAGAAAACTTTCTATCGTGCCATTTCACACTTGAAAAGTGCTGTTTCCTATTAAAATCGTCTGTGTGATGGCATCCGTTCGTTACAAGCCCATCAGTATCATGGCTAAAGTTTCACGATTTCCCACGACCAACCGACCGACTGTCGGACAACCGACCGGTGTGGATGGAGAATGGAGGCATTTATGCTTTTCCTGAAAGTGGCAAAAAAAAGAATGTCCCCCAGATGAGTATGCTGCCTTCAGCTTACTTGGCAATCCACCACAGTCAATGAACGACGACGACGACAACGACGACTACGACGGTCCACCGAGGAAACTTCATCCTTTGTATAGCTGTCGGTCTGTCTGCCCATCAGCCCCATCTATGTTCCTGGAGAGAACCGGAAGGGAATGGAAATTTGCATCGTTCAAAGTTGGTTGGTTGGAAACGTTCGGCCGGCGACAAAGACGAGGAGCGACGTCGTCGCCGGTTGTTCACAGCATCAGTTCGTTGAACCGAAAACCTATTAATGTTTTGCCATTTTCTCATGAATAGTAAACACTTTGGCTTCCAAGAGAAGCGAAGCCCCAGCAGGAGATGAATCAGTTTTGCCGGGTGACATTCGTCGACATTGCCCCACGTTCGTGGAAACTCCGGAGAGACGTCAGGTGAGCGGATATCTACGTTTTCGTTGACACTTTAATGCCGCTGTTGTGAGAAACTTAAGTCTGAGATATTTATGTACATACAGGACCCATGTCAACAGAATAAAAGAAACGTTACACATTTTCTTGAGGTAGCTATCTAATTGGAAAATTATGCCTTCTCGCGTTGATGGCAATTAAACGCATCGAGATAGAATAATAAATGAACCACAGATAAAACTAATGAGGATAACATACAGGGGGCGGAAAAACGTTTTGGATAGGGAACTTTTTTTTTCTCTCACAAAAAAGCTCAATATGCTGTAACTTTTCATAGAGTGCTTCAAAAATTCTCAAATTTTGACTGTTTGTCAACCTATTACATGTGCATCATTGGTACAAATTTGAGCTTAATTGGTTAATCTTTCGCTAAGCTAGCTCCGTTCCCGTAAAACACTATTTTTAGACAAAAAAATTTGAACTATCATTGATTTTTTTTTTTTTTTTCATTATGCAACTTATTTTATGTTTATTATGCATACAGGATTGCATAATAGCTATTTATGTAACGAGTTGCAAAAAATTGATTTTTTAAGCACGAGTCGTACATTTATGATTTTTTCATTATGCAACTCATTTGAGTTGCATAATGTTCATAATGCCACTCAAATGAACATTAATTTTCATTATTCAACTCATTTCAGTGGCATAATGATTCTGTACGGAAAAGTTGGGCATTATATACCAAAATGAGTTATGTTAAATAGAAATTATGATACCGAACTGCATAAAGAAAGTTATATGAGAGTGTGTTGAGTGTGAGAATTCTGCTATAACATATTTAGGGAAATGTGTATAAACTAATCTATGCCTTAACAATCCCATTAAACGTCCCTTGGGATCCCCTAAACGCCCCTTTCCATAGTAACCGTCATTATTACATTGTATTATGCACAATATTGGTTCTGAAGAGATAACTCTTTTTATGCAGGACATAAAAAAGTGCACTAATCAAAAATGCTTAAAAATACCCAGAATATAAAAAGGTTTAAGTGTACCAAATGTCCATGAAATTTGTTACATTTTTTTCTGTTTATTTGTTTTTTCTTAAGAATTTCATTTCATTTATTTAGTTAACATCAAATTCATGATAATACTGAATCAACAATTTGCCGCCATAATACTCGATTTGCAGCTGCAGCTCTCCAACGTCGGTCACGCCCAACACTCGCCAGATCACGCTCCACCTGGTCCGCCCATCGTGCTCTCTGCGCTCCACGCCTTCTTGTACCAACCGGATGGTTAGCAAACACCAACTTTGCAGGGTTGTTGTCCGGCATTCTTGCAACATGCCCTGCCCACCGTATCCTTCCGGCTTTGGCTACCTTCTGGATGCTGGGTTCGCCATAAAGTGCAGCGAGCTCGTGGTTCATCCTTCTCCGCCACACACCGTTCTCCTGCACGCCGCCGAAGATCGTCCTTAGCACCCGTCGCTCGAAAACTCCGAGTGCTTGCATGTCCTCCTCGAGCATCGTCCACGTCTCGTGCCCGTAGAGAACCACCGGTCTTATTAACGTCTTGTACATGGTACATTTGGTGCGGGGGTGAATCTTTTTTGACCGCAGTTTCTTCTGGAGCCCATAATAGGCACGACTTCCACTGATGATGCGCCTTCGTATTTCACGGCTCACGTTATTGTCAGCCGTTAGCAAGGAACCGAGGTAGACGAATTCTTCTACCACCTCGAAAGTATCCCCGTCTATCGTAACATTGCTGCCAAGGCTTGTCCTGTCTCGCTCAGTCCCACCTACCAGCATGTACTTTGTCTTAGCCGCATTCACCACCAGTCCGACCTTTGCTGCTTCACGTTTCAGGCGGGTGTACTGTTCTGCCACCGTTCCAAATGTCCTAGCAATAATATCCATGTCATCCGCAAAACATACAAATTGGCTGGATTTCGTGAAGATCGTACCCCGGCTGTTGAGCCCGGCTCGTCGCATAACACCTTCCAGGGCGATGTTGAATAGTAGGCAGGAAAGTCCATCACCTTGTCGTAGTCCCCGTCGAGATTCAAATGAACTGGATAGTTCACCCGAAATCCTTACGCTGTTCTGCACACCGTCCATCGTTGCTCTTATCAGTCTAGTCAGCTTCCCGGGAAAGTTGTTCTCGTCCATAATTTTCCATAGCTCTGTGCGGTCGATACTGTCGTATGCCGCTTTGAAGTCGATGAACAGGTGATGCGTTGGGACCTGGTATTCACGGCATTTCTGGAGGATTTGCCGTACGGTGAAGATCTGGTCCGTTGTCGACCGGCCGTCGATGAAACCGGCTTGGTAACTTCCCACGAACTCATTTACTTTAGGTGAAAGACGACGGAAGATGATCTGGGATAGCACTTTGTAGGCGGCATTCAAAATGGTGATCGCTCGAAAGTTCTCACACATTAACTTGTCGCCTTTCTTGTGGATGGGACAGATTATCCCTTCCTTCCACTCCTCCGGTAGCTGTTCGGTTTCCCAGATCTTGACAACTAACTGGTGCAGACAGGTGGCCAACTTTTCCGGGCCCATCTTGATGAGTTCCGCTGCGATACCGTCCTTACCAGCCGCTTTGTTGTTTTTGAGCTGGTGGATGGCATCCTTAACTTCCCTCAGCGTGGGAGTTGGTTCGTTCCCGTCCTCTGCTGCTCCAACATAGTCATTTCCTCCGCTGCCTTGGTCCTCCGTGCCTACATTCTCTTCGCCATTCAGGTGCTCGTCGAAGTGCTGCTTCCACCTTTCGATCACCTCACGTTTGTCCGTCAGGAGGCTCCCGTCCTTATCCCTGCAGATTTCGGCTTGCGGCACGTAGCCTTTGCGGGATGCGTTGAGCTTCTGGTAGAACTAGCGTGTTTCCTGTGAACGGCACAGCAGTTCCATTTCCTCGCACTGCGCTTCTTCCAGGCGGCGCTTTTTCTCCCGGAAGAGACGGGTCTGCTGCTTCCGCTTCTGTCTGTATCGCTCCACATTCTGTCGGGTTCCATGCTGCAGCATTACCGCCCGCGCTGCATCCTTCTCCTCCAGAACCGTTCTGCACTCCTCGTCGAACCAATCGTTTCGTCGACTCCGTTCTACGTACCCGATAGTGCTCTCAGCTGCGTTGTTGATGGCTGCTTTGATTGTACTCCAGCAGTCCTCTAGAGGGGCCACATCGAGCACACCCTCGTCCGGCAACGCTGCCTCGAGATTCTGCGCGTATGCGGTGGCGACATTCGGTTGCTTCAGTCGGTCTAGATCGTACCGGGGCGGCCGCCGGTAATGTACGTTGTTAATAACGGAGAGTTTTGGGCGCAGTTTAACCATCACCAGGTAGTGATCGGAGTCGATATTAGCGCCACGATAGGTCCTGACGTCGATAATGTCGGAGAAGTGCCGTCCATCAATCAGAACGTGGTCGATTTGCGATTCCGTTTGTTGTGATGATCTCCAGGTGTAACGATAAGGGAGGCTGTGCTGGAAGAAGGTGCTACGAATGGCCATGTTCTTGGAGGCGGCGAAATCGATGAGGCGTAGGCCATTTTCGTTCGTCAGCTGGTGGGCGCTGAACTTTCCAATCGTCGGTCTGAATTCCTCCTCCTGGCCTACCTGAGCGTTTAGATCCCCTATGATGATCTTGACGTCGTGGTTTGGGCAGCGGTCGTACTCGCGTTCGAGCTGCGCGTAAAATGCGTCTTTGTCATCATCAGTGCTTCCGGAGTGAGGGCTGTGCACGTTTATTATGCTAATGTTGAAGAATCGGCCCTTGATCCTCAACCTGCACATTCTTTCGTCAATCGGCCACCAACCGATCACGCGCCTCTGCATGTCGCCCATCACTATAAAAGCTGTTCCCAGCTCACGTGTGTTGCCGCAACTCTGGTAGATGGTATGATTACCTCTAAACGTTCGCACCATAGATCCTGTCCAACACACCTCCTGCAGCGCTACGATTCCGAACCCGCGGTCCTTCAGTATATCGGCGAGTATGCGGGTGCTCCCGATGAAGTTGAGAGATCTGCAGTTCCACGTACCGAGCTTCCAATCGCAAGGCCCTTTTCGTCGCTGTGGTCGTCGCCATTGGTATCGGTTCGCATTCTTCTCTTGTTGATTTTCCGGTGCTAGTCTTTTTTACGGCTGGCTCGCAGGGCCTGACACCAACCCACTAACCCAGGGAGCTGGGCTTACCTTCCCGGAAGCTACGGGTTCTGCATTGGCATTTCCTCCAACTACAGTGCTAAATAGCTAGGCTCGAGCGCCAGTCTTCGCCGGGGGTGGTGTTTTTAATGGGCGCCCAGGAGATAATATTTTACCTGAGCTTCCACCCCCTTAAGAATTCTCAAAGCAAATTTTATCTATTGCAAAGAAAATGGAGTTATTTTATTTTAGACCATTAAAAATCATTTTTATGTTCTTGATTATTTTTCAAACAAACTTATTATTGCAATATCAGTCCGGATTCTGAAAAGATCAAAACTTCAAGGCAGAATTCTTCGAGAAATTTTATCGAGAAAAGTTTATCATATCATCTAGTCATCTAAAGCATCATAAGGGCATCATGAGCATCATATAAAATACTTTTTTCTGTATTCTATGCACGATTTTTTAAAAATCTTTGAAAAACGGCAACAACTAATGCAGCACACGCGCATCATGCGCCTTCTTCAAAACTTGCCATGCACCATTTCGGCATTCGCTATATCATCTAGGTATCTTATGCAACATTATGATGGGGTTCACAATTGAATCCTAAATCCCATGCACCATTTTGGCATTTCGCATACAAAATAGCATTCCATGTACCTGAATCATGTTAATTTCTGTGCCACATGGAGTTTCCTGCACCATTTTTGCAATTCGTGCACCTACATATGGAATATGCTGAGTATTACAGAATCATGGTAATACTTATGCACCATACAGACAGCAGCTCCATTGCATTCCATACACCACCATTATGTTCACATAAATATCTAAGCATCATCTCACGCGTCATCTAAGCATTCAATTCACATTTGGATTTCATAAGCTCCATTTTGTCATATCGTACACCCAATTGTATTACATATACCTGATCCATGTTGACTTCCGCACCACATTAAATTCTATGCACCATTTTTGCAATTCTTGCATTTTGGATATAACCACCCAATGTTGAGAATCACTGAATCATGGTGGCGTGGAGCGGACCTGGTGTGATGGTTAGAATACTTGACTATCACGCCGAAGACCTGAGATCGAATCCCACTCCCGACAAACTCACAAAATGTGAGTACTTCCTTCGGAAGGGAAGTAAAGCGTGGGTCCCGAGATGAACTAGCCTAGGGATAAAAATCTCGTTAATACAGATAAAAAAAAATCATGGTGGCAATAAAGCCTGTATCCGCAATAATCGGGACACAGAAACATGACTGAAACTCTGCAATAGATACTGTTTGTTCTCAACTAGTTCTCAGTATATTTCTATAGGCTCGCGCCGAACCCGCTCATAATCTAGTACCGCAAAATGGACTAGACAACTGTAGTAGTGCTAGAAACTAATAGAGTTAGGTTTGAATAAGCTTGTAGTAGTAGCCATGAAAGCTTCCTGCTTGAATAGTTTTAATTTAATAAATTAGTCTATACTGAACTCCCAAGAAATAAAGTGCTCATAAATTGTTCCAAATCCAAGTTTGCGAGTTAATAAAGTGTTCCATAAAGTGCCAGAAGCTTCTATCCGTGCAGAAGAAATCCTCCTAGTGGCAGTTAGCTGCAACACCGTGAGCTTTGTGGAAAGTGAAGTAGCTCATTATCCTATGCCACCACCACCCGCGCAGCGTAGAGCAACTCTACAGCCGCAATCCGATTTTCTACCCGAGAAATTCCACGGGAAATCCCGAACCTGCCCCAACATATTTGGTGCCGTGACCAGGATTCGGTTTCCTTCCCGCCATTGTGTCCGTGATCCGAGTGACCTTCAACCGCCATCGTAAGAAGTCGTCGCTATAGAAATTCCGCCATCGTTTTTGACCGATCAACCGCCATTCCTCCGAAGAAGATTCCAGAGTGTTCCAGAAGATTAATACAAGGCCTATTGAAATTAGGCACACGGTACGTGTGATTCCACAGTGCGCAGATAATATCCGCGGGTGCCTTGAGATTTTTCCGATTTTCTTTCCACGCTTCCATCATCCGTCCATCGAGAATTCCCGCCAGTGAACGCAAGTGCTTCGTCCGTTTCCGGCCCACTCCCGCCAGTGAACAAAAGTGCAGTTTCCCGTTTCCCGCCCTCGAGAGTGCTACCGAATACCCTGAGGCCATTCCGAAAGATTTCGTCACCGTTTCCGCCAATCCAGCCATCCTGCCATCGCCGAGAATCCGCCGTATCCAGGGGTGATTCATAAGAAATACAAGGCATTATCCTAGCCTTGAAAAGGTTAGTAGTGTTCCAAAATTCCCCACGCCATTTGTCCGGCTCTACCGGGTCTTTTTTGTGTGCATCCCCATCTAGAACCTCCATTTTGTTACGCCGTATACCAACCGTTCCGCCATGGAGGAACAACGCCAGCTTCAGCTAACCAACCGCCGAACGACCCTCATGGCCTCACTGGGGAGAGCCGAGCAGTTTGTATCGAAATACCAAGCCGACCGTGATCAAGCCCAAGTACCGCTGCGCATCGAGAACATCGACAACGTGTGGATGGGACTGGAGGATGTTCAAACGCAACTCGAGGAACTGGAGGTCACCGAAGAAGGTAGGGAACAGAACAATCAAATCCGTTCCAAATTCGAAGCCGTTTATTTCAAAGTAAAGGCTGCTCTAAATTCCCTCTTACCCGCTAGTCCAATTCAAACTCCAAGCGCAATCCCTAACCCTCCCGCCAATTTGCTTTCCGGCATCAAGCTTCCCACCATTTCGTTGCCCGAGTTCGATGGCGACTACAATCAACGGCTGGCTTTTCATGACACCTTTGTTGCACTGATACACTCTAACGCTGATGTCCCCGACGTGCAAAAATTCCATTACCTCCGCGCCGCTTTGAAAGGAGAAGCGGCCCAGCTGATCGAAACGATCCCAATTAGCTCTGCCAATTATACCATCGCCTGGCAGACGCTGACTACCCGCTACGCAAACGACTACCTGCTCAAAAAGCGTCATTTGCAAGCCCTCCTAGATTGTCCCCGCATGAAAAGAGAATCCGCCGAAGCCCTGCATAGTCTTGTTGATGAATACCAACGCCATACTAAAATTCTCCGCCAACTCCAAGAACCCGTTGATCAATGGAGCACGATACTCGAACACTTGCTCTGCATCCGCCTTGACGATGGTACCCTCAAGGCCTGGGAAGATCACGCTACTACCGTTGCTAACCCAAACTACACCTGTCTCGTAGATTTTCTACAGCGTAGGATCCGTGTTCTTGAATCGATGTCCGTCAACCACCAGTCGCAAAACTCGCAAACGCCCGTCAATCAAGTCCCTCTCCACCGAAAGCCGATGTTCCACAAAGTTGCCACCCACACCGTCGCCGAAGATCAGCCCAAATGCTACGCCTGCAATGAGTATCACTTTCTCATTAAATGTCCCCGCTTCGAGAAAATGAACGTGTCAGACCGCATCAGACTAATCGACAACAATCGTCTTTGTCAGAATTGTTTCCGCCACGATCACTTTGCTCGAAACTGCCAATCAAAATATTCCTGCCGACACTGCCAAAGAAGACACCACACCCTATTGCACACCACCCACAGCTTCAATGAGTCCACTCCTCAAGCACCATCATCGCGATTCGCCAATCAACCCATTCATTCAACCAAGCCGTCGTCGAATCGAAACAATGCTCCATCCACTACCTACACATGCGCGAGCTCCACCTCGCACGCAAACGATCCCGCACCGATCTCGAATTCCAACGTTTTGCTTTCCACCGTCGTTCTATTGATTATCGATTCGAATGGTGATGCTCATCCTGCACGAGCATTGTTGGATAGCGGCTCTCAATCTAACATAATGAGCGAGAGACTGTGCCAAATGTTGAAATTGAAGCGACGAGTCGTAAACATCCCCGTCCATGGTGTAGGTAGGGGAACAGAGCCCAAAATGCCAAGATGGGGTAAAATGGCCCAACTCATAAAATCATTCCTGAATGGGACTTGATCATTGATATAGGTGAACGGTGTCAAGATATGTTTGCATTGAACATTCTTCTAGATGCTAGGCCGCCAAACCCACGGAAAATCTTTTGATTTCCCAATGAAAATTGGCAACTTCCGGTTTTCCGTGCTTGCAATTAAGGTTTTCTGGTGATTTTATTACCAGCCAAGTGTTTCCAACGAGATTGAGGCACGCATGGAGTCGCATGGTTGTTGATGTCTACGCTTTCCATGTTAAGGGTCATTCAAATATTACGATCATCGTTTTGCGGGGAGGGGGGTAACACTCCATGTATTGAGTAAACGAAAAAACGCGACAAAAAGGTGAAAGTGAGTCGAAAATGCCAGAAAACTGAAGGACGTAATTTTTGAATGTTTTCATGAAGTGGCATCTTACCCCATGGCAGATGACCTTTTTGCACCACTTCCGTTTTACGAACCAGTTTTTGAAATCGCTAAAAATCAATGAAAATGCAATAATTTAGTGAATATTTTTGCTGAAGCATCGAGCAAATATTGTCTAGTTGCTGTTACCACTTTGAAAGCCTAACAAATGAGGCTATATATTATTGAAAACGATGAAAGTTTGAAAAATGGCATATTGCCCCACTTTCCCCTAAATCAGCCTCTAATGTGAAGCACAGCGTTCACTCATCCATTCGCTCCAGACGGAATGATTTCCAAATCGACCTCGATTTTCTAGTCCTCCCACGTGTCACAATAGACCTGCCCGCAGTGACGTTTCCAGCCAATCACTACCGAATTCCAAGCGATTTGTTCCTAGCCGACCCCAGCTTCAACAAAACCGGGGCACGGTGTGCCAAAAACCGTTATTAACAAATAAAATTGTCCACCCAAATGGCACCCGGCATTCGAAAGATATACTATTCTAGTATCTCCTCTGAAAATTTGAAAATCTTTCATCGGGGGAAACTAAAGTTTTTGTGATTTGAAGATTTTGAGCCATTTCCATTGAATTTTCTTATATGAGTAAATATGCGCGCACGGTGTGCCTGAAATCACTATAAACAAAAAAAATACACCATATTGACACCCGGCATTCGAAAGATATACTATTATAGCATCACCTACGAAAATTTGAAAATATTTCATAGAGCGGAACGAAAGTTTTGACTGTTTGAAGATTTTCCTCAATTTTCATAGAATTATCTCATATAAGGGAATATTGTCATACGGTGCTCTTCATATCATAAACAAATAATAACACTGCTCGACAAAAAAAAATCGTGTTATGGGATGAGAAAAAAAGATCAGAGTTTTGATACCCTAGGATTATCAAAGTGAAAGAATTTTCGAAAAATATTGGAACGGGACTTCACAGTTTAAGACCGAAGTTTGAATTAAGAACTTGGAACATAAGGGTTTCTAGGGTTCCAGTCCATATTCTTTTTTTTTCTCATCCCGTAACGCAAACTAGTGTTGAACGATGTAATCAGTTTTACAAATTCCAAAAGTGCAATATTCAAGCAACTTCTCTGAAAATTTAACAACATTTCATTGAGAGGAATGTAAATTACCATGGTTTAAGAATCTAAATTATATTCCATAGTTCTACTTGCTACGCGAGTACAAATAAAAATGTGGCACTCGTTGATTAAGAGTTTTTTGAGAGTTTGGCTGCCTTTTTTTGTTTTTAAGCACGTGATATATTGGTATCTTGCCGGTAAATTTGAAAACGGTTCATGGTGAAACGAGAGTTAAAGTTAATTCACAGCCCACGGTTTTGGTAGGAATACCAAAACCGTGGGCTGTGAATTAACTTTAACTCTAGGCTTTGTAAATCGTTGGTATAATGTTTAAGATATTGAAGCTCTTAAAGTAAACCTAAATGCTAATCTTTTTCCTATAGCCAGCTTTATACGTCATGTTACCAACGTGTTTACCGTGAGTTTATAAGTATTTCATTTGAATGATCATCAGTAACAACGATTTTGATCTTTGATTCCAATTTAATTGGAGATATGCATACTATCGCTTTGTCTATAAACACGTCAAAAACATCTATTGAGTTTTGTAACAGTATCGCAAAAAATGTGATAAATAATCAAAGTTCTAGATGAAGTACAAAAGATATATTCATTACGAGGAATGATTAACATGTGAAATTTAAAGAATATTCTATGAAGGTACTAACATTTTCAATATACTTTATCATATCTTATATTTTCAAATCACTGTAATTTGCGATTGTTTCAATGAAATGTTGTCAAAATCTCAGAGAAGTTGTTTGAATGTTGTATCTTTGAAATAAGGTTTGTGAAACTACAGTCTGTTTTTTTTTTACGCGGGGGATAGGTACCGCGTAAAAAAGCTCAGTTAAAAATACGAAAAACCGTGTAAAAAAAGTCTCACCATTTCTCGACGAATCATGCAAAAATAAGACGATGAAATTTTTTTATATGGAGTTTTCATTTACGCGGCCGCGTAAATGAAAACCGCGTAAAAAATACCTGACTGTATATCAGTTGTTTGTGATTTGAAGAGTCAATGAAACACTCTATGGCAATATTGCCATATACAGTCCTCCTATTAGACGCTGCCACCCCCTTTACGCCCACCACGTTTTCCAGGCTCCAACCAATTTAGTTCATTTTTGTATGTGATGAGTCTATAATAAGCACTAACTGCACCGAAAAAATCAGCTGGATTGGATGCAAGACAGCTGAGAAATTGCGGTGGGCGTCAAGTGGGTGGCAGCGTCTAATAGGAGTCTCGACTGCATGAGCTAATTCTATGAAAATAGAGGAAAATCTTCAAACAGTCAAAACTTTCGTTTCCCTCTATGAAATATTTTCAAATTTTCGTAGGTGGTGCTATAATAGTATATCTTTCGAATGCCGGGTGTCAATATGGTGTATTTTTTTTTTTGTTTAAAGTGATTTCAGGCACACCGTGCGCGCATATTTACTCATATAAGAAATTCAATGGAAATGGCTCAAAATCTTCAAATCACAAAAACTTTAGTTTCCCCCGATGAAAGATTTTCAAATTTTCAGAGGAGATACTAGAATAGTATATCTTTCGAATGCCGGGTGCCATTTGGGTGGACAATTTTATTTGTTAATAACGGTTTTTGGCACACCGTGGGGGCAATTGATTTGCTTCTGGGAGCGGAACATTTCTACAATTTCGTCAACACTGGGACACAAATCGAACAGGATCAAAAGCCTCTGCTAGTCGAGAGTGTCTTTGGATGGATTGTTGTCGGAAGAAACCAATTTCCGTCCGCCCCACAGCCAACGGTATGCCATGTGTCCGTTTCTGGAAAATTAAGGAAGTTAGTAACACGCCCAGCTACTCCGTCGTAGAGCAGCAATGTGAATCGCATTTCGTCGAAAATGTTACCCGCACCCCCGAAGATCGGAACATGATTTGCCTTCCACGCCACTCCGAAAGACGATTTCAACGAGATCCCAATATGAAGCAGGAGTTTCAGAATTTCCACTCTGAGTATGAATCCCTGGGTCACCCACGCATTGTTCCTTCGAACGAACCCGAACCTCCGCAGACCCACATTCCCCGTCTGCCTGTGGGGAAGGAATCACATACCACTACAAAGGTGGGACCAGAAGTGCAAGGCGAAATGCTCACTCTCATCCCCACGAATCCACACGTACTCCCCACGCTTGCCGACGCTTCCGAGCAAGCACACAGAGCATGCACCTACACAAGATCCACCGATTTCAATGGTGCAATTGACGACCAGCCAATAGCGGCCAAATTAAGTGTTGCGCCTCTCAAACTCCTTTCGATTCCACGCTTTGAACTATCGGCCGCCGTGCTTGCTGCTAGACTACGCGCTGAAATCCTCGAAGCACTCACCATGTCCATCGATTCATCCTACTTCTGGTCCGACTCGTCAGTCACACTAGAATGGTTACGCTCCCCTCCGCATGTTTGGAAAATCTTCATCGCCAATCGACTATCGGAAATTCAAACTACGAACCAAGGATCGGAATGGAACCATGTTGCAGGAATCCACAACCCGGCAGACCTAATTGCGAGAGGAATGAAGGTGAAAGAGTTTCTGAGCAGTGATCTGTGGCACTACGGTTCATCCTGGCTGTGTCGTCGAAGAGAGCAGTGGACAAGTTCACCAAAAACGGACAACCTTCCTGACGACATTCTGGAGAGGCGAGTAACGGTGGCGGCCGTCCAAACCAGGCCAACCGTCAACGAAATTTTCCTTCGAACATCATCCTACCTGCGACTGAGACGGACAACTGCCTATTGCCTACGGTTCATCAACGCTTGCAGACGACGAAGGTCATCCGATCAACCAGAAGGAAGCACCGTTCTCACCGTGGAGGAACTACCGAAATCTCGCCTGAAGCTGGAAAAGCTATCCCAATGGAATTCTTTAGCGGAGGAGTTTAGGGATTTGGGTAGAGGGAAGCCAGTTTCGAAACGGTCTAATTTGCGCTTGTTGAGTCTACTTCTTGATTCCGACGGAATCATTCGAGTTGGGGAAAGACTAAACTTCTTAGAGCAGCCATACCACACCAAGCATCCAATCCTACTACCCAGTTCCCATCCATTCACACGTTCTGTTGCCCACTATCACCTCATACTGCACGGTGGCGGCCGTGTAACATTCGCAACAATGCGGCAAGACTATTGGCCTATCCATGCGCGACGACTGCTTCGCAGTTTCCAATGCACATGCGCATCTCCAACACCGGAAACTACCAGAAGCTTCCAGGATCAGGTCAGACGATTCTGGTATCTGTGGCGAACGGAATATTTGCACGATTTGCAGAGGAAAGACAGACGAACAACACCGAATACTGCATGTCAGCCCGGGAGAATGGTTGGTGGACGAATCTCTTCCACCGACAAGATGGCCACTAGAAAGGATCACCAAATCACATCCAGGACGAGACGAATTAACCAGAGCCGTTACAGTCAAAACCAGCAAGGGATCCAACGACCTATCACCAAACTTTGTTTTTTGCTGCACGAAGAATTTTAGCCTAGAATTGTAGAAATTGTTTAGAATTGTAAAAATCCAAGAACTTCATCAGCAATTTTCTGCATGCACGCTGTCGATGAGTTTTGTAGACAATGAGATCGTATTGACAGTATAAACGTCAAAGATGAAATTTGAAATTTCAGGTGGCGGCGATGTTTGTTCTCAACTAGTTCTCAGTATATTTTTATAGGCTCGCGCCGAACCTGCTCATAATCTAGTACCGCAAAATGGACTAGACAACTGTAGTAGTGCTAGAAACTAATAGAGTTAGGTTTGAATAAGCTTGTAGTAGTAGCCATGAAAGCTTCCTGCTTGAATAGTTTTAATTTAATAAATTAGTCTAAACTGAACTCCCAAGAAATAAAGTGCTCATAAATTGTTCCAAATCCAAGTTTGCGAGTTAATAAAGTGTTCCATAAAGTGCCAGAAGCTTCTATCCGTGCAGAAGAAATCCTCCTAGTGGCAGTTAGCTGCAACACCGTGAGCTTTGTGGAAAGTGAAGTAGCTCATTATCCTATGCCACCACCACCCGCGCAGCGTAGAGCAACTCTACAGCCGCAATCCGATTTTCTACCCGAGAAATTCCACCGGAAATCCCGAACCTACTCCAACAGATACATTAAAATTGCTTAAATGCTGCCTGATAATATCTTAAATAGTGTTCATTTCACCTGCAAAATTTCATGTGAATCGGTCAAGTACCTTTTGTTGTAGCAATGAAACAGTAGAACGCGAGCAATTGAATTTTGTACAGCCCCTGGTTTAGCTTGTCAGCGCTGTAACTTTTGAATTTAATAAACGAAATGGCTGAAATTTTGAACACAAACCTCTCAATCTACTGTACTTGGGCACCTCGGACCTCTCGGGTTCCCGGGATCCGAGCGGTAAGTCCCATCCCCACTCAACCTCAAGGCCTACCCCAGACGAATTTCGCACCAACTCGTCTTCGGGGTTGGCAGCACCCCCTCAGAATGTTATGAAATTTTGTAGGTTTCAAGACTTTACCTTTTCAAGCAACTTTGCGTATTTTGTTTTTTCAAAATTAACCTAGACTAACATTTAAAAAGAGTCAAAGTTCTTTAACCGTTTTTTTTTCACAGAAAATAACTCAAATATGATGAGATGTACAAAAAAGTGATGTATGTGTGACATTTAGAGAATTGTCCAAGCTTTCATGAAAAAATATTTAAAAAATTCTAAATACATTTTTACACGCTAAAAAATATATTTTTAAAATTAAAAGTCAATTTACAGAAAATGCCCACTTTTTTATGTTTTGAATTTTTTTTTCCAAGAAAGTCAATATTGTTGCCTAACTTTCCTCCATACATCACAAGATGGGCACTTTTAAGGAAAAAAAGTTTTTCTAACAAAAACTTTTTCATGTTAGTTTTTTTAGCGTGTTGCGCATTAGCCGTTTTTTTCACAAAAAATATAACTCGAATATGACAAGTTGTACAAAAAAGTGATGTATGGGGGACTTTTAGGGAATTGTCCAAGCTTTCAAGAAAACATATTTAAAAAATATAAAAAAATGTTTTACACGCTAAAAAATATCTTTTCAAAATTAAAAGTCAATTTACAGAAAAAGCCCACTTTTTTATGTTTTGATTTTTTTTTTCCCAAGAAAGACAATATAGTTGCCTAACTTTCCTCCATACATCACAAGATGGGCACTTTTAAGGAAAAAAAATTTTTCTAAAAAAAACTTTCTCATTTTATTTTTTTTTTTGCGTGTTGTGCATTAACTCGTACAGTAATGTATCCAGAATCCTAATGACAATCCATTAAAACTTAATGGGCTCAACTACTTTTTTAATATCTTAACGTGCTTGACATTGAAAACGTGCTTGATATTGGAAAGGGCTCAAGACAAATTTGCTTTTAGGGTTTTATATCAATGAAAACGCTTGTGTATTGATACACAAGCGTTTTCATTGCTATAAAACCCTAAAAGCAAATTTGTCTTGAGCCCTTTCCAATATCAAGCACGTTTTCAATGTCAAGCACGTTAAGATATTAAAAAAGTAGTTGAGCCCATTAAGTTTTAATGGATTGTCATTAGGATTCTGGATACATTACTGTACGAGTTAATGCACAACACGCAAAAAAAAATAAAATGTAAAGTTTTTTTTAGAAAATTTTTTTTTCCTTAAATGTGCCCATCTTGTGATGTATGGAGGAAAGTTAGGCAACTATATTGTCTTTCTTGGGAAAAAAATTCAAAACATAAAAAAGTGGGCTTTTTCTGTAAATTGACTTTTAATTTTGAAAAGATATTTTTTAGCATGTAAAACATTTTTTTATATTTTTTAAATATGTTTTCTTGAAAGCTTGGACAATTCCCTAAAAGTCCCCCATACATCACTTTTTTGTACAACTTGTCATATTCGAGTTATATTTTTTGTGAAAAAAACGGCTAATGCGCAACACGCTAAAAAAACTAACATGAAAAAGTTTTTGTTAGAAAAACTTTTTTTCCTTAAAAGTGCCCATCTTGTGATGTATGGAGGAAAGTTAGGCAACAATATTGACTTTCTTGGAAAAAAATTTCAAAACATAAAAAAGTGGGCATTTTCTGTAAATTGACTTTTAATTTTAAAAATATATTTTTTAGCGTGTAAAAATGTATTTAGAATTTTTAAAATATTTTTTCATGAAAGCTTGGATAATTCTCTAAAAGTCCCCCATACAACACTTTTCTATAGGTCTTGTCATTTTTGAGTTGCATCGATTTTAAAAAATTCTTCGAAAAAAAGTTAGGCCCTCTTCAAATGTTACTCTTGAAAATTTTCGAAAATTTAAGTATGCAAAGTTGCTTATAAAAACCTAGTCTTTATGCCCACCAAGTTTCATTCGATTCTGAGAGGTTGTTGCCAACCACTGGTCGAGTTGGCGCGAAATTCGTCCCCAACGAACCTCGAACCAGAACCCCCGGTGGGCCCCTTGAACCCCTCGGGCTTCCCTGGGACCCAAGTGACAAGTCGTACCACAAAACGATCCTCCAAACCACCACGAACCACCGGCGGGCAGAGCCCCACCACCACGGAACCACCAAACCACAAAACCATCAATACCCCGGACCCCCCGGCCTCGCCGGGACCACATCGACCCTCAAGGTCATTCAACCCGGTCGTGGGCACCTCGGCCCTCTCGGATTCCCCGGGACCCGAGTGGTAAGCCCCACCCCAAGCGACCTCCACCAACACGCCCACAACCACGACCAGCCTGGTCGGAAGAGCCCGCACCTCGGACCCCCGTTTCCGGAACCCGAGCGGTAAGCCGCACCCCCCTCCAAACAAGCGAAGGAACAGACCTCCTGCGACCAACCCGACCGACAAGACGAGGCACGAAAGAAGCCGCAAGCCCCTGGACCCCGGCCCCGAAAACTAAAAAAAAAAAAAAAAAAAAAAAAAAAAAAAAAAAAAAAAAAAAAAAAAAAAAAAAAAAAAAAAAAAAAAAAGGAAATGTAAAAATGTACAGCTATTGAAAAATATTGTAGCGTATATTGTATTTTCCCGGGTGAGCCCTTCTGGCTCACCTCTTGTTTAGGATAGAGACGAACCAGCCAAGGGCTGAAAGTCTCTTTAATAAAGACAAATCAATCAATCAATCAATCAATCAATCTACTGTACTTGCATAGGCAAAATTTCAAAAAAATCGATGCACTACCAACAATTTTATAGTCGAAACATATATTGGGGCTCACCGTGATTTTAGCCCTTCAGCCAACAGACAACATAAGAACCCCTTATTGCTTCGATTGTATTGTTGAAAGTACTGCACCAATAATCATCAAATTTTGCAGGCATAATATACATATAATCAACTAGCTTCTGTGAAAATTTCATGAACATTGGTCGAGACATTCAAAAGTTATGAATAGGCAAACATCGCACATAAAAAACATGAAACATTTTCACTAACACTATCCTCTATCTACACCAGTAACTTTCAATCCAATTGATAAAAGTTGAAGAAATTTTGAAAGAAGCGTCTCTATAAATATCATAACTGCTCACGAAGTTTCATAATTATTCTCACAGAACTTTGAATTGTGAGCATGAGCATGAGCATGAGATGACCGTACAATTCGTAGTTGCTACTCCGTTACTGACCAGAACAGTCAACATTGCACAGGGAACCAAATGGATGGGGACTGGGTGTAGCTTTCCATCCTCAATGTGCAATTTTGAAGGTTCAAAACTTTAAATTGTCAGTACCGGCGCCGGCCACGTCCTTACTATTCTCACAGAACTCTGAATTGTAGCGGAAAAGAACCATCTAGTATGGGAAGGTAAATTGGTGATAATTGTACAAAATCTTAAAAATCACGTATGTTTGTTTCTCATTCACAGTTAAAAGTAATGCATCGATTTTTATGAAATTTTGCACAAATAATAAACATACATCAAAGAGTTCTCAGTTAACTTTTGGTCAATTTTTATTGATTCAGTACAGAGTTACTGCCGTACTTCTGTGTCCCGATTATTGCGGATACAGGTTTTAAAAGCACCACTTGACACATACAATTTCTTAGTATCTCATGCACAACCATGATGTTCTTAGAATCATCTAGGCTAATCTCACGCACCGTCTATTAACTAATCAGTGACGTCAGAACCATTTTTGAATAACATGCACCATTTTGGCATTTCGTATTCCAAAACTGTATTCCATGTACGTGAACCATGGTGACTTCGGCACAACATTGAATTCCAAGCACCATTTTTGCAATTCGTGCACCTAGCCATACAAAGTGTCAAGTGTCGCTGAATAACGGTGACAACTAATACAGCACACTAACATTATGCACCTTCTTCAAAGCGCCCACAGAATCATCTTGGTATCCACGCATTATGCTGATCTCATGCACTATCTTTTAATCAACTAGGAATCTAATGCATCATACTGATATGCACAGTAAAACCGCTCAGCACTAAAATGTGTAAGCCATACACATAAGTGCATAATTTCCAGACCACACAAAAATGCGTTACAGTTACACATTCTCAAAAACAGCTCGTACACTCGTCTATATGCGAAATGTCGATATTTTTTTTATTTTTCAATGTCACTAGTAAACCTAGCTAGATTGCTGTACAAAAATTTTTGCGAATTTAACGATTTTGCGGACACAGGAGCTGATTTTGTGAATGTGCAAGGGTTACAAATTTTTGGTGTAGTCTGGAAATTATGCACTTTAGTGCTGAGCGGCGTTAGCGTGTGCACCATCATGAAATTTCATGCACCTTCAAAGCATTCCAAGCACCATTTCAGCGTTTATTATATCATCTAGGCATCTGATGCACCATTATGTTGTGAGCATCACATAACATACTTTTATGTTGTACTCTAAGCATCATTTTCGAAACTCGTACACCTAACTATGCAACATATTGATAATCTTTGAATAACGGTGTCAACTAATGCAGCAGACTAGCCTCATGCGCCTTCTTCAAAGCTTTCCATGCACCATTTTGGCATTCACTATATCAACTAGGCATCTTATGCACCATCATGATGAGGTTTACATTTGTATTTGATGCACCATTTTGGCTTTCCCATACAAAATTAGCATTCCATGTACCTGGACTATGTTGTTTTCTGTGCCACATTGAGTTGCCTGCACCATTGCACGAATTGCAAGTACACCTTAATATGAAACATGATAAGTATAACAGAATCATGGTGAAGCTAATGCACCATACTGACATCATGCAGCTTCTTTGCATTCCATGCACCACCATGATGTTCACAGAATCATCTAGGCACCTTCTCACGCACCATCTTTGAATCAAACATGTGTCTAATTCTAATTGCGAAATCATTCACCATTTTTAAATTACATGCACTTTTAAAGTTGCACCATGATCATACATATGTATCATTAAAGTGCCCCCCCCCCCTAAGCAAGAACCCTGCGCACGCTAGTGGGTCCGGATGAATGTAGGATAAAAATATGCATTGGAACTTCTGCGTAAAATCTATTTTTGACATAAAAAAACAGTTTCCTTCTACCCGTTTTTAAAATCGATGAAAAATAAAAACTCGAGAAAAACTAATAAGAAGCGTTTCACAGTACTGGGCTATTTGACAAATTTTAGGACGGAAGTCAACTTTCTACAAAGAAATAATTAAAGAAATCGAACACTAAGGCTTATAGAAAATTGAAATTATATGGCAGCTAACATAGATATGCGATGAATATTAATCTCAGTGTATTTTTTTTTCTCTAAAAGTCCTTCAAATATCCGCAAACATTTTAAAATGATCATTTCAATCCAACAAACTGTTGTATATTTTTTTAAAGAAGATTATAATGTTTTTTTTTCATGCGCTCTGTTTCAAAAGTAAGGTAAATAACCCAAGCAACCAAAAGTTCAGATAAGAGGGTACTTTATAAGCTAAGCAGCTTGTTCGAGGTTGCTCATTAACCTTCTAAGCAGCTTCATTTTTAAGTAATTTTGGAACTTGAAAGTTCACATAAGGTAGCTAGATAGCCTTCTAAGCAGCTTCTGGTAGAACTTTGATAAAATTCATGCAGAAACTAGAATGTATTTTTCAGAATCATAACCCATTGATGATAAAGCAATTTATGTATGTAATTGCTTCTGATTATTATATTATTTTCACGCATGTCGCTCTCCCCTATGAAGACTTGAACTGGATTCTCCTACGTGATAGCCTGCTGATTTACCGCTGCGCTGCTGAAGATGATTGATAAAGTCAAGCTAATTTCACTACTAGAGACGAACCAGCCAAGGGCTGAAAGTCTCTCTAATAAAGACAAATCAATCAATCAATAATTTCACTACTGTACAAGTGTGCAAAACAAGCTACCGACAGAAAATCGATTCACGTAAGACTTCATCCGCTGTTCACTCAATCGTAACTGTAGTATTGTGGTAGAGCGTAGGGCTCTAACGCATCGACTATTGGTTCGAATCCCGCGTTCGACATATTTTTTTTGTATAAGCCTAATATTCATTGTTTTGATAAATTGAAATTTATCTTTTGTTCATTTAAGTTTAAACAGTTACTTTCTGCAAAAAATGACATTTAACCTTCATTGAAACACAATGCTACTGAACTGAACTTCTATGAACTTGAAAGTTGCGACAAAGTTCCGAGTAGTATCTTAAGCAGCTTTAAAGTTTCATGAAGTTCAAGGAACTTTCTGGCTGCTTAAGAGGCTAACAATGAGCCTTGCCGGAACTTGTGTCCAAAGTTCCAGCAAAGCTCATCGTTAGCCTCTTAAGGCGAAACTGGAAGCATTTCCTCATTTTTTTAGTTTTTGATTTTTTATTAAATATCGAAGCAATATTTTCAAAATCGGTTTTCGTGCACATGTAGAGCATGGATCAAGGTATCTTCTGAATTTTTTTGTGGTGGATTTTTTTTTCCATTTTTGCAGAAACCATTTTTTTGTGAAATTATATTCAAAAATGGTTTCTGCAAAAACGAAAAACATTTTCCACCAAAAATCAGGCGATACCTTGATCCATACTCTATATGTGCACGAAAATCGATTTTGAAAATATTGTTTCGTTACTTTATAAAAAATCAAAAACCAAAAAGTGAGGAAATGGATCCATTTTCGCCTTAAGCAGCCAGAAAGTTCCATGCGGAACTTTTTCTGAACTTCGCTGGACTTGAAAGTGCATTTCGCCATGGGAAGCGGAACTTTTGGTTACTTGGAAATGTTGTAAAACAAATAACATAAAAAATAGTTTCAGATACATGAGCAACATTTCATTTGAATTGATTGAATGTCGTGTCTACACGACTCGTGGGTTGAGCTGAACATGCCCAATATGTTTTTTAGATTTCCTTAAAAATGTTAACTGTTTTTTAAGATTTAAACTCCTCTGAGTTCTGCCTTTTGGCAGTATTTTGATAATGAAAACAAATGTGTTGGTCAAAGTTCAACCTAATAAAATTAGGATAAAGAGAGCACAAAATTCGTCGCAAAATGGGGCTGTCAACATCGGGCCCATACTGCATTTTCAATGGTTCCCGGTGAAAGTTTCACATGGAATAGTATTTTATTTATCTTTATTAACGTGATTTTTAACCCGAGCTAGTTCATCTCGGGACCCACGTTTTACTTCCCTTCCGAAGGAAGTACTCACATTTGGTGAGTTTGTCGGGTGTGGGATTCGACCCCAGATCTTTGGCGTGATAATCACGT